>NW_027468565.1:40768333-40810833 GCF_046254945.1 Alosa pseudoharengus | reverse complement strand
TAAAATTCTGGATGCACTTAAAATGTTCAGACCCTCAAAATCGAAACCACAAAGCGCTACTTGAAAATTCAGCAGAACCAGATAAAGACAACCTCTTAAATTTGATTATAAACGACAATGACATTAGTGATACAAAACCAATACTACTAAAAGAAATCCACAATAACAACAAAAACGCCTACATTTCCCAATGGTTAGAAGACGCCCAACATAATAAGAAAATGAATTGTTACCTTAGATTAAACCGAAAATACGAACTAGCAAATTATCTGATTAAATTAAAACAACCACAAAGTCGCTACCTAACAAAATACAGATTGGGCGACCATAAATTGCAAATTGAAACTGGACGGCATAAAAGATCCTGGCAAGAGAGACACCAAAGAATTTGCTCCCACTGTGACCTCATGGAGATTGAAGATGAAAAACACTTCCTTCTGAGGTCCACCAAATATACTCCACTGAGAAATTCTTTTTACCCTAAATTTCTAGAAAAAAACCCACAATTTAAAGGTCTAGACGACAATTCAAAAATGAAAACCCTCCTAGGTGAGGAAGAACAATCCCTACAGCTCTCTGCACAGTTTGTGCTTAAGTGCCACAAACTCAGAGAAAACACATAATGGACAAAGAGCAGAAATCTAAACCTAGTCTCAATTTTTTTTTTTTTTACTTTTTTTTTTAACTTTTTTTTTTTATTATTATTATTATTATTTTATTATTATCATCATTCATTATTCTTTTTTATTAAATTAATATTCTTTCTTAATATAATTTATTTATTATTATTATTTAATCAACATTGTTTTGTTTATCGTATATTTATGTACTGAATCTGTATACATGCTTTGACAACACAAGCACTCTTGTCATGTCAATAAAGCTTATTTGAATTGAAAAATTGAATTTAATTGAGAGGGAGAGAGAGAGAGAGAGAGAGAGAGAGAGAGAGAGGGAGAGAGAGAGTGAGAGGGAGAGAGAGAGAGGGAAAGAAAGAGAGAGAGAGTGAGAGGGAGAGAGAGAGAAAGAGAGAGGGAGAGAAAGAGAGAGAGAGGGAGAGGGAGAGAGAGAGTGAGAGGGAGGGAGAGAGAGAGAGAGAGAGAGAGAGAGAGAGAGAGAGAGAGACTTGCTGCAGCGGTAGCTACTAAGGGTGTAAAGATTAACCGATACGTATCGGTATCCGTTTTTAACGTGTAAGATACGGCTACATCGATACGTGAAGCCCCGTATCGGAAAAAAACTGAAATGAACCGGTCGTTATATCGATTTACTTGTTATGAATCGGTGCACAACCTTTTCTGCTCGCTCAGACTCATTTACGTTCCAAGCAGCGCGTTCATCCCACTTCCGGTTTTGAAACTATACGTGGCACGGAATTGTGGGTAATGCAGTTCATTTTTGGTTACATTCATTGCCCAAAGTTGTCAAATGACCTCATTACCCATACATCTATTGCAACTTAACCATGTGACAACTTGCACTCGGTCGGCTTTTGTTTTTCGAAATCCAGCGCGAAATTAAGCACTTATAGCATTCCTAAACAGCAACGATAGTCTGTAGAGTAGCCTTACCTTTGATGAAGGGATTTCCTTAATGTTAAATAATAATTTGGCCCTTGCTGCTAAAACGATGCATAAATTATTAGCCAATGATTTTGTTCATATTCACTCAGACTTGTGGCATTTTAGGTTTCTGCATTAGGTCTACTGTTGGAACAAAATAAGCCCAGAGAGTTCATTGATTTGTAGGCCTATTTTATTCTTGTAGGGTAGGCTAGGCCTATATGAGAAAAGGCCAAGAGTGTCTTAAGCACTGTTTTATTTTATTTCGGCGTTGTCTTACCTCAACAAGGCTACAGCTCCATGAAAACAATCAGATATAACTCTATAAAACTCTTTAAAGTCTATAAAAATGTATTTTTATGTTGTATTTGGCTGCTGTGCTTGACTGAAATGTAGACTATTCTTTTTTCATTTCAATACAGTATATGAAACAAACCTCAGTTTAGATAATCATATTCACACATTTTGTTGCCTAATTGACAACCATGACCATGATAATTGATAATATAAAATGAATGTGCACCTTGAGCAAATTATAAAAAATCTTTCAGAATGCTTTCCATTCTTGAACTGCATCGAATTGCATCGAATCGCATCGCATCGAATCGTACTGAATCGTTTTTTATAAACATGTATATTTTCTTGTATCGAATCGTGCCCATGTATCTAGATGCGAATCGTATCGTCTTTTACATGAGAGATTCACACCCCTAGTAGCTACACATGTGGGAGAGGGAGAGAGAGAGAGAGACTTGCTGCAGCGGTAGCTACACATGTGGGAGAGAGAGAGAGAGAGAGAGAGAGAGAGAGAGGGAGAGAGGGAGAGAGAGAGAGAGAGAGACTTGCTGCAGCGCTAGCTAGTAGCTACACATGTGGGTGATTATCTATTTGTGGCTTGAAAAGGAACACACTGCCGCATGCCATGGAGGGTACAGAGATAAACTGCCATTTTCTCCCCCTCTACTCTCTCTCAAACACACACTTACACAAACGTAACACACACACACACTTAACAAACACACAGACACACACACACACACACAGACACACACACACACACACACACTATAACGCACACACACACACACACACACACTATAACACGATGCTATTCACACTACTTTGCCTTTTTCATTTCCCATCTTCCTTCCACCTTCACTCAATTACACACTTGGAGAGGAAGCAGGACAACAGGCCAGTGATTACTGCTGGGATGTGCACCTTGGACAGTGGAGACTGGCGTCCTGCACGCGTCCTGGCAACGCATATAGATCTGGCCACACAATTAACTGGCCGCTGACAGGTGGTGTTCATCTTTTTCCAGGGAGAGTAATGGGACTGTCACTGGAGGATAAAAGTGCCCAGCACTGGCCGACCGGCGGACCCAGCACTCGTCCAGTCAGTCACGCACCACACGCTCGTGCCAACAATTAGCGCCCGCGCTTCACATTATCTCCCTGAGGCACGGGCCAAGTTCCACTGGTCAGCCGCGCGATATCGCTTCTTAGGGACGTCTTTGCACTACACGTGCCCCCAAATGAAGGGCCCTCTGCTACCTGTCGGTGTGAAACAGCGGAAACATTTCATTCTTTCAGACATCGTCTGCCTGCAGGTGTCCTCTCACGCCTCAAATGCATCATATCCTGTCTATGCTGGACCCTCTCACGCCTCAAATGCATCATATCCTGTCTATGCTGGACCCTGGTGGACCCTTGGAATCCAGCGTTCTTTTCTGGTACTATGCCATCTGCCAAAGCTGTTATTAAACATGCTCCCTCCCAGTGCCTCATCAGACTCACTGGCTTTGCTGCCTTTTAGTCCCAGTGTACCATTCCTGGTTAAAACTGGAAACAAAGGCTTTTATGACAGTAGCTGTCATTTATTCTCTCACTTTGCATATTGTGTCCAATGCAACATGCAAACCTCAGCAACAATAACGTCTAAAACTATCCCCACTGTTCACAACATTAGCTGGCTAAAGAACAATGTAATTTTCAGAAAATAGTCCAGAGACCGCAGGAATCTTTAAATAAGGCAACTTTTATACATCTTCATAGTGTGCCAAGTCCCAAAAGCGTGCTCACTTGAACGCGTCTGCACAACAGTCAACATCGCAGCCGCTCTCCCTCCTGCGTGCCTCTCCAGATTGGAGGCCACTATCTCTCATGAGTGCAGACTACAGAATCTCTCCTCAGGGTAATCCCCCCCCCCCCCCCCCTTCTCCAGCCCCTCGGGGGGCCTCATCCGCTGCACCAAGCGCCTCTAAACTGGGGTCATAAAAACCCCGCAACCCCCCGCGGCTCCCCTGGCTGCTGACGCGGGGGGGTAAAACAGGGGGAGTGGGGGGGGGGGATTATCCCCTAACCGCCACTGAGGGGGCTGCTTCTTCACTTAATGTTCAGCCATTAAAAATGAATGGGGCCCACTCGCCACAAGACGACGGCGGCTCTCCGAAAATGAAGGAGGTTTTGGTGTCGGTGGTAATGAGAGCGAAGGGACGGATTCTGGGTGTACTGCACCTGTAAGATGCGGTCCCCTTCTCGAATGCGTCCATCTCTGGCGGCAATGCTGTTTGGACCAACCTGAGAGAGAGAGAGAGAGAGAGAGAGAGAGAGAGAGAGAGAGAGAATGGAGTACATTGTGTGAATGTGTTTTGAGATGTCTTGTTGAAGTAGGGTGACCACTGCCATGACTGTTAAAAGAGGACAATTTTGTCACAAAACAGTAAGAAAATAATTGAAAAAGAGATACTGTGCAAAGTTTCCTTTCTACTATTAAGACGTCGTATAATAAGCGGTATAATGTGTTTACTGTCTCTCCACTTTGTGTTGGGCCTATGTTATGTAGGGCCTATGTTGTGTTGGGCCTATGTTGTGTTGGGCCTATGTTGTGTTGGGCCTACATGTATGTTGTGTTCAGAATTTCACGGAGGCTTAAAATGCCGCTGTCTTGGACAACACTCCAAGTCAACTCATATGATCTCACGTGTATTGAAGAAAGTGACTGAACCTGAGCTTTTACGATACAAATCTGACAGATGACAAAAGCTAGACGATCAGGTGTCCCCTTAGACGTCTGGCTAGACAACGGACACACACACACACACACACACACACACACACACACACACACACACACACATAATCTATAAAATCAGATTGTTTGGGCCGCAAACCAGACGTGTGGCCACCCTAAGTTCAAGGGAAATTACTTTTACAGAGTAACTCTGTGGCCTATAAACAGTTAGCCTGTAAACATCTTCATATCATACTGGATCTAGTACACGATACCCTACATGGATATACACTTTTTTCAATGCTAACTGAAAGTCAGCTCCCCTAAAGATATCAGACACGATTAATGACTGTGGGCTGATGGTCATCTACACATACACTTGCTTTGTACAAGCATTATTAATCTGATTCCCCTGGGTATTCAAATTCATTTGATCCTCTCTGGTACCAGTTAACAAAATGGATGAGGTTCAGGGTAAATTCTTTATCCTGCATAGATAACAAAGTCATTATAAAGTGGTGTTGCATTTGAATAGGTTGTTTTATTTTGCTGTCTCTGATTTCCCTGGGCCATTCAGCTTTCGAAATCAGGAGCCATGATTGGCTCGGCCCACCGACAGGAAGCTGAAGCATGTGGCGCTCTTTTGTGATTAATGCTACTGAGTGAAGGGGCTGGCCCATCCTTCACTGGCCAATCAATTGCTGTCTAAGGTCATTTGTTTCACTCTGTCCTGTCGGAGGAGATCTCCTGAGATCACTTGGTGTCGGAATGTTCCGTCTTCATAAACCCCGACCCTTCACTGTGCCCACTCACTTAAAGTGACGTGCTGCCGAGCCAGGAAGAGGAATCGGCAGTTTGCAGTCAAATAATGATCCGCGTGTCTGCTGCCATCCAGTCAATGGAGAGGCTTGTTTGTCTGCGGCTACATCATTAACTGTATCTATATAACATCACCAGCGCTGCTCTGGACGGGTAGAGACATGCAGTGGTTAGGGCACCTCGTCCTATTCAAAGCAAATAAGGGAATAATCATATTTGAAAGTATTTACTTGGAATAAGTTATTTTCCAACTCATTTTATGCTGTTTGTTAAGTTTTCCATTGAAAGTTGTCAATAGCATGGCAGGGTGCAATAACTAAAGAGGCAGTCTGTGCAGAGACGCATATTAATGAGCCTATAACCACTCATTCATGACGAATATCAATATGCTGAGCATGTCCCTGTAGCCAAACTGCGGCGCTCAGAGCTGATTTAGCTGACTTGGAGAGCAGGCTAGGGTGGGGTGAGGATAGCACTCTGTGTTTTTGACAAGCGAAAGAGAAGACTCTTAGACTGATAGCGCACCAGGCGACAAAATCGGTCATCAAAAGCGGTCATCAAAAGCGGTCATCAAAACATTTTCATTATTCATCATCAGTGCACGATATAATGAGTGTTGCTACTTATGAGAAGGATGGTTTCAATCCTAATATTTTCCCTCTTAATATTCTTCCCCATGGAGAAATACATATTTTCAAACACATACATATTCATGCAAGTATCTAGTAATGGTAAAGAAAAAAAAATAAATCAAATGCCAAAACATATTTAGGCATATTTCAGTACAGTGACGGCATATTTAAATACTGTCAAAAAGGTACATTGACACATCAAAGCTCAGCATTCAGTTCCATTATGAGGAAAAGCAGATATTTTCATCATGCTAAGCCACTCCTCTGCTTAGCACCACTCAAACTGACTTGCTGTGTAATACAACACACAGGCGTACACATTTAATGAGGGGAATTACCATTTGATTTCATCAGTGCTGCTAAAAATAGCGCTGCTTGTGAGGGCTTTAGTTTGTAAACTTCTGCATTTCAGAAGAATTATTGAACATTTATATATTTAATATTCTTGGCATGAAGGGCCACCCTCCAAGCAAGACACACAGACACTAATTGACACTTCAAGGCTGACAATAAATATATATGCTTTTAGCTAGACTCTCTTTAATATATATGCTTTTAGCTAGACTTTAATATATATGCTTTTAGCTAGACTCTCTTTAATTCTTTCTGTCTGTCAAAGACTCCATCATAACCACCACATCATAACCACCACATCATAACCATCTTCTCCAGTGATTCCAGAGTCCTGTGGTCTAGGCAGTGGATCTGCATGTGAGTTTCTCACCTCACTGACGTAGATAGCGTTGTCGTCCTCATCATCTGTCCTGTAGCACAGCGTCAGGCCAAGTTTCTCCTGACTGACCAGCCGACACAGCTCAACCTCCTGCACACACACACACACACACACACACACACACAGACTCTTACTGGTTTGTTGCCGTTGGCTAGACGTCAGGGCAGGGAATGGCTTAGAAACAAAATGATCCCATTAATGCCCTTTTAATGAACCCCACTTTTGCACTTTTAATGTGTTAGTTGATGTTTTAATTGTAGCCAGTAACTGCGGTGAATGCAAACAAGCCCTAAGGTAGTACACCTGCTAATGCTGTGCAAACAAGCCCTAAGGTAGTACACCTGCTAATGCTGTGCAAACAAGCCCTAAGGTAGTACACCTGCTAATGCTGTAACTTTGCTAAGGTAGTACACCTGCTAATGCTGTAACTTTGCTAAGGTAGTACATCTGCTAATGCGCTAAATTTGCTAAGGTAGTACACCTGCTAATGCTGTGCAAACAAGCCCTAAGGTAGTACACCTGCTAATGCTGTGCAAACAAGCCCTAAGGTAGTACACCTGCTAATGCTATAACTTTGCTAAGGTAGTACACCTGCTAATGCTGTAACTTTGCTAAGGTAGCACACCTGCTAATGCTGTGCAAACAAGCCCTAAGGTAGTACACCTGCTAATGCTGTAACTTTGCAGGTACTTTGATAACTTGATTCAACTTTTGGGCATTCCCATCCGCTCTCTCATTAAAATGCATGCTTATTCTGTAAATACGTCCGTAATTATGCTAATAATCACTGATTTAATTCGGTCAGCGGGCCCTCTCTGCAGTAACCAAAGAAAACACCCATGAAATATTCATCAGCTGTCCCCGAATGGGGCTTAGGGGCTTTGCGAGATTTGTTTTGAATGCGGAGTTAAACTCTATTATGCATTGCTGCCTGGATTATAACTTGGTGTGCGGTGTGATCACACTTCAGGTCATTCCTGACATCTCAACATAATAGAAAATGTGCCACAGGACTCCTCTCTTCACATAAAGGGGGAAGTTCCATGCTATGCTATGCTATGCTATGCTATCTCCGCAGCCCAACCGCCATGGCTGGAGACGACTGACACAACGAGAGATTAGAAAAGGTGTTTGTTTCCACACATTGGGGGCAGTGCGTGGGTCCTTCACAGGCATGTCTGGCCCCGTCGCTGCTCGGCAGGTGGGGCCTGGCCTGGGGGAACCCTGACGGGCCTCTAGGGGAGAGATCGACGAGGTCATTTCCTTCGTGGCATCTGCGGGCCGGCTGGTTAACACACGTCGACGAGACGAGTCAGGAACAAAGAGGAAGGTGGAGAAGACAGGCAAACGAGGCCGAGGGAGGAGGCCACCTGGGGGGGGGGGTAATTTACTCTCTGGGCTGGGAGCTAGAAAAGGGGGACAAATACCAAAGGAAGAGGAAGAAAGTACATAGAGGGGAACCCACGCTGTCAGGCTTTTCTCATCTTGTTTTTTTTTACACACTCCACCTGACATCTTTAATTGAGTGTGTGTGTGGAGCTACAGTAGCGTGAGCTCGGCCCTGTCACAGCCAATCTCACACACACACACACACACACACACACACAGCACACACAGGTGAAGTGGACAGACACAGTTGAGGCAAAACTGCAGCCACACCGCCAACACCACCACGGACATCCCAAACAACAAACAACAACAAACATCACCTCCAATAACAAGATGAACATCCCAAACAACACCTCCAATAACAAGATGAACATCCCAAACAACACCTCCAATAACAAGATGCACATCCCAAACAACACCTCCAATAACAAGATGAACATCCCAAACAACACCTCCAATAACAAGATGAAGGCAAGCCACAGTGAAACAACACCTCCAATAACAAGATGAACATCCCAAACAACACCTCCAATAACAAGATGAACATCCCAAACAACACCTCCAATAACAAGATGAACATCCCAAACAACACCTCCAATAACAAGATGCACATCCCAAACAACACCTCCAATAACAAGATGAACATCCCAAACAACACCTCCAATAACAAGATGAACATCCCAAACAACACCTCCAATAACAAGATGAAGGCAACACCTCCAATAACAAGATGAAGGCAACACCTCCAATAACAAGATGAACATCCCAAACAACACCTCCAATAACAAGATGAACATCCCAAACAACACCTCCAATAACAAGATGAACATCCCAAACAACACCTCCAATAACAAGATGAAGGCAAGCCACAGTGAAACAACCTCCAATAACAAGATGAACATCCCAAACAACACCTCCAATAACAAGATGAACATCCCAAACAACACCTCCAATAACAAGATGAAGGCAACACCTCCAATAACAAGATGAAGGCAACACCTCCAATAACAAGATGAACATCCCAAACAACACCTCCAATAACAAGATGAACATCCCAAACAACACCTCCAATAACAAGATGAACATCCCAAACAACACCTCCAATAACAAGATGAACATCCCAAACAACACCTCCAATAACAAGATGAAGGCAACACCTCCAATAACAAGATGAAGGCAACACCTCCAATAACAAGATGAACATCCCAAACAACACCTCCAATAACAAGATGAACATCCCAAACAACACCTCCAATAACAAGATGAACATCCCAAACAACACCTCCAATAACAAGATGAAGGCAAGCCACAGTGAAACAACCTCCAATAACAAGATGAACATCCCAAACAACACCTCCAATAACAAGATGAACATCCCAAACAACACCTCCAATAACAAGATGAAGGCAACACCTCCAATAACAAGATGAAGGCAACACCTCCAATAACAAGATGAACATCCCAAACAACACCTCCAATAACAAGATGAACATCCCAAACAACACCTCCAATAACAAGATGAACATCCCAAACAACACCTCCAATAACAAGGCAAGCCACAGTGAAACAACACCTGAAGGCAAGCCACAGTGAAACAACACCTCCAATAACAAGATGAACATCCCAAACAACACCTCCAATAACAAGATGAAGGCAACACCTCCAATAACAAGATGAACATCCCAAACAACACCTCCAATAACAAGATGAAGGCAACACCTCCAATAACAAGATGAACATCCCAAACAACACATCCAATAACAAGATGAACATCCCAAACAACACCTCCAATAACAAGATGAAGGCAACACCTCCAATAACAAGATGAACATCCCAAACAACACCTCCAATAACAAGATGAAGGCAAGCCACAGTGAAACAACACCTCCAATAACAAGATGAACATCCCAAACAACACCTCCAATAACAAGATGAAGGCAAGCCACAGTGAAACAACACCTCCAATAACAAGATGAACATCTCAAACAACACCTCCAATAACAAGATGAACATCCCAAACAACACCTCCAATAACAAGATGAACATCCCAAAAAACACCTCCAATAACAAGATGAAGGCAAACCACAGTGAAACAACACCTCCAATAACAAGATGAAGGAAAGCCACAGTAAAAGCTGCTGGAAGAACAGTGTCAAGGTGTAATCACTACCTAATTCTCTGTTGATGTTTATCATATTCATATTAATTACATGAAATATGATACAACATTGCAGACGGTGAACAGCTGGCTATTTAAAATTACAATACACTGCAGTCAAAAAATAAAAGTCTTTACGAGAGGCAATTCATTGCCTTGGAAAGTCCGGACAGCAGATATTACAGAGCAATTAGCAATGCAAGAGCAATGCAACAGAGCAATTAGCAATGCAAACAAATGGCAGCACCAGAGCAGTAAAATCTTAAAGAGAGGGAGTCTTTTTACTGCCTTATTCATTTAGTGTTGGGTATGAATCTCAAAGAGAAGGAGTCTTTTCCTGCCTTATTCCTTGAGTGTTGGGTATTAATATATTAGTAGTTGCACAGCAGTGATGAAGTATCTTGATCGAGTTCTCTACTGTCTATCTGACATGCTCAACATCTTCTCTCTCTGAGGCAGGCAGGAGCTGTTAAAGCTGAAGCACCCCCCCCCCCCCCCCCCATACACACACACACACACACACACACCAGATATTCCATTTTACGGGCGAGCTCTTGGCCTCTCAGGCGGGAGATTGCATCGGCAGCAGGAGAGTGGAGGCTGACAGTAAATTAACGACTGCGATGGCGTGATTAGCCAAGATGGCCGCCCACCGTCAGCGTGCGCAGGGTACTGTCATAATAATCGTGCCTTTGATTGCCGGTAATTGAAAAATCAGCTTCAAAAGAGAGACTGTGGATAATGATGGGGAGGCAGAGCCAATGCACAACCATGCTGATACACACACACACACACACACACACACACACACACACATGCACACACACACACACACACACACACACACACACACACACACACAAAACAAAAAAAACACTTGAAGTGGATGGAGAGACATTCAGGGATGAAGTAAGCCTCTGATAGCAGTCACATGTGACAGCTCCCAGAACACCTCCATTGGTACTTCACATAATTAAAGGAAGTGAGTGAATGTAGGCTTTCCCATTGCATAAAAACGGTGACAATGAAGTGATTTGAGTGTTAGCAGTGGCACTCTCCTCCACTCTTCTTTCATCTTGTCTTGACAATTCTTCCCCTCCCCTCATGTCAGTTTGCAGTACTGCGCTCTGTGGGAACTGTGGGAATGTTGGGAGGCTCTATTGACGTATATAAATACTCTTTGTCTTTGTATAGTAAATGGAGTCGTGTTGAGGGGGTTGGGGGGGGGGGGGGTGGATAGCACAGCCCTCCATGCATGAAATAAAAAGAGCAAACACAATGTAACGAGATTAGTTAATAGAAATGAGGCATGCCGCGCCCGTTTAATATATTACATTGGTGCCGACTTAATGCCAGACAAACGCAGGCGGATGTGCAAATCTCCTCAGAGGGAGAGGAGTGTGAGGGCGCGCGGGTGGAGGAGTGTGAGGGCGCGCGGGTGGAGGAGTGTGAGGGCGCGCGGGTGGAGGAGTGTGAGGGCGCCTGGGTGGAGGTGGAGGAGTGTGAGGGCGCGCGGGTGGAGGAGTGTGAGGGCGCCTGGGTGGAGGTGGAGGAGTGTGAGGGCGCCTGGGTGGAGGAGTGTGAGGGCGCGCGGGTGGAGGAGTGTGAGGGCGCCTGGGTGGAGGAGTGTGAGGGCGCCTGGGTGGAGGAGTGTGAGGGCGCGCGGGTGGAGGAGTGTGAGGGCGCCTGGGTGGAGGAGTGTGAGGGCGCCTGGATGGAGGAGTGTGAGGGCGCGCGGGTGGAGGAGTGTGAGGGCGCGCGGGTGGAGGAGTGTGAGGGCGCCTGGGTGGAGGTGGAGGAGTGTGAGGGCGCGCGGGTGGAGGAGTGTGAGGGCGCCTGGGTGGAGGTGGAGGAGTGTGAGGGCGCGCGGGTGGAGGAGTGTGAGGGCGCGCGGGTGGAGGTGGAGGAGTGTGAGGGCGCGCGGGTGGAGGAGTGTGAGGGCGCGCGGGTGGAGGAGTGTGAGGGCGCCTGGGTGGAGGTGGAGGAGTGTGAGGGCGCGCAGGTGGAGGAGTGTGAGGGCGCGCGGGTGGAGGTGGAGGAGTGTGAGGGCGCGCGGGTGGAGGAGTGTGATGGCGCGCGGGTGGAGGAGTGTGAGGGCGCGCGGGTGGAGGGGGAATTCAAATGAAACAAAAGCGAAAGAGAAAGAGGTAATCAGCACGCATCCGTCACAAAAAGGCCGTACTGGGGTGTGGAGAGAGAGAGAGCCGACTACGCCGACTAATGATATCATCTGTCAGAGTAGCCCCGTGCCAGCGTCGGCATCGGTGAGTTAACTCGGCGCAAATGAAGATGCAAGTGGGGGATCTTTCCGCTGGGCTTCCCAGAGGAGTGCCACTGTTCATCTTCCCAATGCTACCTCTTGCACCTAACAGGCACCCGAAAGGAAAGGGGTGCACAGTGATGGATGGACTCTGCCTTGATGGACTGTCTCCACTGTGACGAACGTCTGGATGATAAGTGATATCAGCGCTGCTTAATTGATGATATCGTCATATGAAACAAGGCAATCAATACAGCCAGGGCAGACCAAGGGGACGACATATACAGACCAGAGCAGGGGGGCCCAGTGGTCAGAGGGCCCTCAGCTCACCTCATCATGCCACACCAACACTTCACAAATTTGCTCGGCACTGATATGGAGTCCTGGCCGTGACCCCTCATCCATCAGCCACAGCCTTTGGGGACATGCCTGGCCTGTGGAGTCAATTATAAGCAGGAGCCCTCTCCATGTGTGTGTGTGGGGGGGGGGTCAATTATGTGGATGCCACGTGGAGAGGGATGTCAAGCGTTATTAATAAAGCTGACAGAGGAGAGGAGAGAGGGAGAGGAGAGGAGAGGAGAGGAGAGGGGAGAGAGAGAAGACAGGAGAGGGGGAGAGGAATGGAGAGGGGGAGAGAGAGAAGACAGGAGAGGGGGAGAGGAGAGGAGAGGAGAGGGGGAGAGGGTTGGGGGAAGTGGCCGCTGGAGTCGTACCTCGTACTCAAAGTCATCCATCCTCTCGACGCCTGCCGCCACGTTTGAGAGGTACGCAGAGCCATCGTAGTACTCCTGCCCCACGGTGTGCAGAGACTGGCAACTGGGAGGAGAGACGGAGAGAGAGAGAGAGAGAGAGAGAGAGAGAGAGAGAGAGAGAGAGGACGGATGATGAAAGATAATGATGGACAGTGATGGTTTAGAGGGCTGCTCCTCTTCATCCCACTTTCTATTTGTTCTTGTACACGCCACACACACACACACGCACACATGCACACGCACACGCACACTCACACGCACACACACACGGACACGCACAGACACACACACACTCACACGCACACACACACACACACGGACATGCACAGACACAAAAACACAGACAAACAAACATGTGCAGACACACCCACACAGTCTAAAGAATAAAGGATCTGTCATGTGCTTTCAGGAAGGATGTCATGAGGGTGATCAAGCTATGTCTGATTAAGCGCTGAACCGCCTCGCTGAAGATTGTTTCCAACCTTCTGAAGACTACACACAGGCATTGTTTTCACCCACCGATGAATCCTGCCTTTACTGCGGAAATGTGATGTATTGTTTATGAATCTCAAGCAGAGGAAAGAATAATCCCTGATGTGCGTTATGCTGACATTGTGGCATATAAAGGCATCCGCCCAAAGAGAGCCACATATGGATTTATATTACTTGAAAAATAACCCAGTCCACCAATAAAGCTGCTCGTGTAAATGTCAAAATGGTTTATTTTTTGGGGCTACAATATGGCATATTATGCTTTCTTCGGGACATGTGGGTCTAAATAGAATACAATTACATAGTTTTATGATCTGTGCTCCAACAAGGGGAACGACTGACATTTGTTGCAACTGTAAAACGAGTCCTGTCTAGGCTGTGGCACCTGAACACAGATGAAGACTCAAAAATGTGTGTGTTTTATGGGACACGTTGATTACATTTGTTTCTGGTCCTCGGGCGAAGAGTATATTTCCAAACAATGAAGCGCCATGTTGGTTCTTTTTATTAGTCCATTTGATTTGAATCACCCCGTAAACCCTCTGTTAAGCCAAATGGTTATGCCAAACGGCAACGATTAAGATGTCCCTGGGATGGCTTCAGAGATTGAAAAATAAAACTGCTAGACATTACCTCCAAATACAGCACTTAGCCTCAGGCCTGGAGGAATGCTACTCTGAAACTCAATTTAATTTTGTTTGATCTGAACCTATTAAAGGTTTGAAGTGTTTAAGAATATCCAACACAATTAGGTCAAAGAAAAAACATACTGTCAGCCAAACAGATAAAAGCCAACAGTGGATACTCCATTAAAGTGGACAAGTGACACATTTTAAACAATTAATTATTTGTGGGTCACAGTATGCTTTTAATTACCCACTTACAATACTCCTTTTCTGTGAGATAGTCTCAATTAACTTCACAGCTTCAACTAGGAAATCCTCTGCATATCTAATGTCATCTTGCTGACTTCCCCTGGGCTGAAACCCACTTATATTTCATGCTAAACTTTATCTTGTTCACAGTTTGCCTCTCCTTTGAGATAGATTTGAGAACATGCATAACTGTGGCTTATAAAAAGAAAAGAGAAGAAAGGAGGAGAAAGGAGGAGAAAAACAAAGGAGTGCTTTGGCTCTTTGTTGTTTTCCAAGAATCCCCAGGATGGTGCCTGAAGCCTTTTTTAAATTATGAGTGCCTATTTCAAGAGTCTCCGACTTTGTGCATGATTTCAAGGATTGGGGAATTACATACAATATTCATTTTTAAAGACTGGGGAATTGCTTACATGTTCAGTTCTCAGGTTTGAAGTCACATGACAGTGCTTTGTGTTCCATTCTAATGCAGCTTCAGAATGCTTCATGTAGTTACTGTAGGTGTTAGAAGTTGTGATCCAGTAGAGTTTGTATTTGTGTGCACTCTACCTGTCTGAGAGCAGGAAGGGGCAGATATCAGGCACGGGCGGTGTCGCCGGGCGAAGCTTGGCCAACGCCATGATGTGCTCGAACGTGATCTCCGTCTGCGTGCACACGTCCACCAGCTGGACCTCCTGAGCGGGCCCATGGGGTCGTGCCACAGGGTTCCGCCTGAGGACCTGCACCACGATGGGGTCCTTGGCACTGCGGAAGGCCTCCACCGCCTCCTCATGGCTGGCACGAGACAGGTCCTTCCCATTGACCTGCCAGGGAGAAGGCAGAGGTTAGGACACTCATGGATGTCTCTGGGTCTAATGGGCTGGATTAGGAAAGAACTGCAACCAGAGGCAATGACAAACACAACAGATTCAAGTGCCCATATTACATTATAGATGGTAAACACTTCAGATCCAGTGCTGTTTGTTTATTAATGTTTGTCATGTATTACACAAACACTTGTCTTCAAAAGTGTTATGAATTTGTATCATGAGCAGATGAAACATGTATTATCGTCCTTACACCCTTAAGACATTTGAGGATGCACAAATAATCATCATGAATATATTAATTGAAAACCAAATTTCAAACTTACAAAGCAGAAAACAAAATTATTTTCAATTCATGTCACCACATCAGGGGCTTAAATTACTGAAGGGTCAAAGAGCCTCTCTGACATGGTCAATTGAATTCAAGGGTACATGCCAGAGATGATGTGTATTAAGCAGCCTTCACAGGCTAAATTGACAATTAGTTGCCTGAAGTGAGTTTAACAGATCAGCAGAACTGCAGATAGGTGCCTGTTAGCACTGCATACAAAACAACACTGCCCCACATCAAAAGAGAACAATTAAATAGACAACAATTCAAAAGAGTTCTTCAGCGTATGTTACTGTAATATACATTAAAAATGAACGATTAAATAGACAACAATTCAAAAGAGTTCTCTAGTGTATGTTAATATAGAAAATGCCAAACTTGTTCATAGACTAGGGATCTGAGCCAGACGGCTGCCAATGATTCATAAGGAAAAGAGCCGTTCTCATCCGTTCTGAAAGAGCACTGAGTATCTATGTATGCAGAGAGCAAAAGCTGTCTTAAGCCACTCGTCCCCTGGGTCCAGTTTGACTTTACGGAGGTTCATTATGAAGAGTGGGGTTTACATGGCTTTGCCCCCACAGGGGAATACCCCCAGCCATGAGATGACTTCCTCTGACACCTGACACTTCCACGTCAGATCTCTTGCTACATTTCAACAGACCTGCTTACATTAGTGGCTCTGGCAAATTCATTCTTGCGATACACTGTTGCACTAAAAGGCTCTGTGCACACCACGCACAGCTTGTTAACTCTACGTTACTTAATCACGACATCTAATACAGCATATTCGGCACATTATAGGGACTAGGAGAACATGTAGCTCAATAATGCATGAAATACCTAATGAGACATATTGAAGGGTAAGAACAGAATGATGGGCTGCTAAATGCTAAATGCTATGGCAGAACCTGCATCATCATCATCTTTGATGGTTAGTTGGACAGAGTGCAACATTCTATTTGCTGACGGGATTTAATTTCTTCCTGCTAGCTGGCCTGCCTATGGAGCACAGCTCTGGTTCATTTAGCCCAGTAATTGGATGGGAAGGAACAATAGGCATTGAATACTCCAGTGAATGGGCACTGGTGTAATGCTGCAATAGGAAGATAGTCATCTAGTTTCTAAATCTGCTCAAGCTTGCACAATTCTCTGACAGAGCTTTTGATATAGGGCTTCAGCTGGGCCAGGGCGTTGCTGGGGAGGAAGCCATTACTTTATTTCCTGCGTTTTAATGGCCCGTGCACTTGCCACTGTGGGTGGCACAGGCCTGAGAGATGAGCAGGGCGGCTTCTGCTACCCAACCTCTCCGTACGCTATCCAACCTCTGTACGCTACCCAACCTCTCCGTACGCTACCCAACCTCTCCATATGCTACCCAACCTCTCCATATGCTACCCAACCTCTACATACGCTACCCAACCTCTCCGTACGCTACCCAACCTCTCCGTACGCTACCCAACCTCTCCGTACGCTACCCAACCTCTCCATATGCTACCCAACCTCTACATACGCTACCCAACCTCTCCGTATGCTACTCAACCTCTCCGTACGCTACCCAACCTCTCCATATGCTACCCAACCTCTACATATGCTACCCAACCTCTACATACGCTACCCAACCTCTCCGTATGCTACGGCATGAGAGTGGCTTTTGTGTCTCTTCATATTGCAGCTACTTTAAATGACGTTTCTTTCACATACCAACAGAAATATGTGAGGACTGCACTACATGTCCTGAGTAAAGACTGCACTACTGTACATGTCCTGAGTAAAGACTGCACTACTGTACATGTCCTGAGTAAAAACTGCACTACTGTACATGTCCTGAGTAAAGACTGCACTACTGTACATGTCCTGAGTAAAGACTGCACTACATGTCCTGAGTAAAGACTGCACTACTGTACATGTCCTGAGTAAAGACTGCACTACTGTACATGTCCTGAGTAAAGACTGCACTACATGTCCTGAGTAAAGACTGCACTACATGTCCTGAGTAAAGAGAGGGTTTCCCTTTATATGATACACTGTCACTCTGAAACTCATCCAGCTTGGTGTCCTGTCAAGACCATGATTCCCCAAGTGGGCAGAGGAAAGTGAGGAAACGCTGGGGCTTGTCTGTCGCCCGGCCTGTATGCTCAAGGCAGACATGATTGAGCGAGAGCGATACCTTGAGAATACAGCGACTTTTTGAGCACAAAGCCGACAATAAATAACCCACCGCAGAATGGCATCCTGGGATGCCTCCGCGCCGAAGTGACCTTTGTGAAAGGCGCGGTAACATTAATCACCTGAGAGATAAAGTAGGTCGACAGTCCGCCACTGAGGCTTCGCAACGTGCCAAAAGCGAGCGGCACACAGTCCCCAAACACCTGCCACTAGCCAGCAGTGAAATGTATTGCACCAACCCGCACTAGTGCCTCACTGGGGTGTAAATACTGTAATTAGCTTCTGCAATCATTTTGAAGCAAAAAATCGCCCCAGTTCTCTTAGGCTACAAAACAGCCTCCTGGAGAACTGAGATTGCAGACAAAAGGAGCAGGGTGAGACAAATGGGACAGCCTATTGCCTACGACAGCCCAGCAAACAAAACAGATCAAATTACACAGCAGTCTGTAGCTCTCTCTCCCTCTCTCTCTCTCTCTCCCTCTCTCTCTGGTCTTGCTGCTGCGTCTATCCTCTTATTGTCCAGTGGACACATAAGATGAAAAGGAATGAGCTACTTGAGGAAGAAAGAGGATATTTGTCCCATTGTTTAGACGAGTGCCAGATGGGCCAATTAATCCCTACTGAGAGTGTGAATATTAAGCAGCCATGCTGTGATCCATCCTGCACTGTACTCTGCTGCTGAGCGCTCTACTAGTAGCATCCTGCTAACTGCTGCAGATCCTTGTGTCTAATGACGTGGTGCTGGTGGGTTGATGAACACACGCATTATCATCAAACAGAGCTCTGCGATTGGATGGGGAGGTGAGAAAGCCGACCGGAGCTAATGGAATATTTTTGGCAAATAATAGCAATAACACATCGCAGTCGCACCTTCAATTCTGTTACAGTCACAAGTGAAATGTTAGAAATTGGAGCACAAAAGCAAGGTAAGCCATTTCTATGACACGAGACAAAACCCCATTTGCATTTATTCGGTAGAAAATGAATTTCTACAAAGCATTGTGAATTAATGGCACATACCCAAGCTCATGTCCAAACCACTACACACACACAAACAATAAGACAATAATAAACAATAAACAACTGGCAAAACAGATTGGGGGAAAAAGGAACGTTGAGTAAAAATACCACCACGAGCCTAACCTATGCCCATGGGGCTATATATATTTGGCTACACACCGTTGTTCTATGGAGGAAATGTCAGTTCAGAGTTGTAGATGGCAAAGACGGCGTCTGAAGGAGCTCCGTGTGCTTGTGTGTGTGTGTACACATTAATACGCAGCAGCTGTGCGTGAAACAGAGCATTGTTTTGAAACCAACTCCCTGGAGAAGACTTGCAGCCTATTGCACATACATGCACAGAACAAAAGCCCGCCTCTGTATATTTCAGTGCTAAAGGCAAAGATGTCAGATAGTGAAATGTCACCGGCCCTGGCTGGCTCCAGACATACAGCTTGAAATTCATAATATATTGTTGAATAAATAAATAAATAAATATAATAGCCGTTATGCCGATAGAGACCATTGTGAGACTTCCCATACACTCCATGAGACAATGTCTGCAGTGGAATGAAATCTTCTAGAGAGATGACCAGATGACACGCTCAGAGGACGAGATGAGACACATGAAAGGGTTCTAGGACGGGTCACAAATTGAAACATGTCAGGAAACCACACTGAGGCATCTGACCCCATCTGTGTCCAGTGCAGGTTTCTCATTGATCTGAGACACCAGCCAATTCCAGCACGGAGAGGGGAACATGGACGATGTGCACTGGAGCGGCTGGAGCGCCTGGCGAGGAAGTGGCGTAATCCTGCGGAGGATTCGGCCCCAGCGTGAGGGAAGTGGTGTAATCCTGCGGAGGATTCGGCCCCAGCGTGAGGGAAGGAGGCGACTCTATTCAGCACTCTGATCCTCTCCTCAGGCTTCTTTCTCCAGCAGGCTGCCAAGCAGTACCTCTCAGCTGGGGTGCAATCGAGTACACATGCACACACACACACACACAAACACACACACACACACAAACGCTGCCGATGATTGATGCACCACAGTAAATGTGAATGGCTGCAATGTAAAAAGAATAAAGGTCCTGCATGGCGAAAAGACGCTAACACGTCATTAGCATTAAATGAACTGCTCAAGCGGCTTTACGTGCAGCGTGCTTTTTTACGAGCGCCCAAATGTGCATCAACAGAGCTTTGTTTGGTCATTTAAAAAAGATGGCCTGCATCTGGGCATCTCCGACGGACACCGGCAATCCTTCAGGATGTCATAAAGCTTCAATTATATTTTTCAATATTGTTTCTGTGCAATCATTCTTCAGGTTGTTTCTCATCATGGATTTAGTGGAGACAGCGGAGGTCTCCTCTGGTGATGATGATGGAATCTGAATCCCCACTTACCACCTGCCGGCAATGCAGTGTGCGCTAAGCAAATGGGGTAGAAATGTAAACAGAGAGCAAAAACATGCACTCAAGTGCTTTGACCTTTGACCTTAACTCCAGCACCAACCTCCCGTGGCGTGACTGACAGATGCGGAGAGGCTCCGCACTCGGGGGCCGGGTGTTGGGATGTAGGTCAGGGGACCTCCTGAGCAGGGCGCTCAGGGATGCTGATTACACACACACACACACCCCACACACGCACGCACACACACACGCACCTCAGCCCAAAACTCCGAGAGTAGAAGAGAAGAGAAAAGAGGAAAAGAGGAGAGGAGAGGAAAGGAGAGGGGGGGAGAGGAGAGGAGAAGAGAGGAGAAGATGACAGGAGTAGAGAAAAGAAAAAAGGAGAGTAGAAGGTGACAGGAGTGGAGAAAAAAAAAGAGGAGAGGAGAGAGGAGAAGATGAAAGGAGTGGAGAGGAGAGGAAAGGAGAGGGGGGAGAGGAAAGGATGACAGGAGTGGAGAGGAAGACTGGAGAGGAGAGGAAGAGAGGTCATAGATGGGACGGTGGACAGTGGGTTAGCGTGCACTGTCAGCAGGCCAGGCACAAGCACAGACCCAAGCACAGACCCAAGCACAGACCTGCACAGCTGTGGGCCACAGATAGAGCAGCTGGTGCTGGTGCTGATGCATCTGTCCTGCAGTGCAGAGAGATATAAAGAACGGACACGCACAGTATGCAGTGCAGAGAGATATAAAGAACGGACACGCACAGTATGCAGTGCAGAGAGATATAAAGAACGGACACGCACAGTATGCAGTGACCCGGTCAAGGGTGAGTCCTATCAACTAGCAGAGATAAACTGCACATCAGATACCCTAATGTACATCAGACACCCTAATGTATGTTTAGGTACATGTATAAGGAAATGAGCAACATACAGGGGACCATTGCTCTGGTGGCAGTACATGTACTTTATCAGGGAGAGGACACCCCAGCTTCCAACAAAAATGATTTACAGTAAGAAATGCTGCAAAATGATTTACAGTAAGAAATGCTGCAACATTGTGCTCATCTCTGGCACTGTGTGGATCTTATTTGTTTTCCCCACTGGAGCTCTACTGGCCAAGTGGGTCCTCATCCTCAGTCCTCATCCCACTCGGGGGGCACAGGGGGCTTTGCCTGTCAGCCGCTCTCTCTAAGAGGCTCTGCTGAAGTGGATGCCACTTCATGCACAACAACGCAACTGTCAACTCCACCTCTGTGCACACCGAATCAATTTGCATTTCCATAAATGCAATTCCTCATCCACCATTCCGCCTACTATGCCTCCTTAAAAAACGGGTAATTCCCATTCCTAGTGCTGAGCCGGAGCGATTGGAACACTCTCCTGGAGCTCACAAAGGCAGGGGTTTCCATTCACTGAGCTAAATGTCTCATTTCAATAATAAGTGTCAGGCTAAAATATGACCAGCGGCCCGGTACAGTAGAGGTGCTATGACTGCATAAATCACCTGGGGACAGATTCCCCACTCCACCCCCACCCTCCCCAGTCTGGGCCTCTCCCAATGTTCTCAGTGCTGCTCCAGTGACACCAAACTGCGCTTAACAAAGGGGTGGGGGTGCAGTGTGGGCCACCAGGGAAATCTCACAATCCCCGACATCTCCACAAGCCCCCGCTAGCAGCCACGCTAGCAGCCAGCCTTTAGCCCACCCTGCAGCTCTGGAGAACGCCGTCGCTCACGCCCTCCAGCTATTTTGCACTTTTGGAAAACCCACTCAGTTCTGCTTCGCTTCGTGACCTTCATGTCTGACAAACAGAAGCAATTTCCCCCCTCTCTGCTCAGCCCATGACCATGTTCACTTTGCCGACCCCGATGTCAGTCAACGGTTTTTACGGCCTACTTGCTCAGATGACTTGTCAGCCACACATGTATGTGGTGCATGTATGTGGTGTGGTACTATATAATACACTTGCCACTCAAAGTGAACTGTTCTGTCAATAACATGTCCTGACAAAACAAAACATGCTAGTTACAGGTTGTAAACAAATTGAACATACAAGATAGATGCACAGTTAGACAACAATCAGACAACAATTTTCCCTCTATAACCTTTGTAATGTAATAGCACAAAATATTATATATAATGCTGACTTCATATAATGCAGCACCAATGCCATCTTTACTAGATGATGAGGGAGAAACTGAAGAATCAACACCAATTTCTGATGATGAGGATGATGACTGAAGTGATATATTATTATGAAATGTCTCCATTCAAGAAACTAATGATGAAATTGACTTACTTACCCTAAAAAAACATGTATTTTGACCTTTTAATTGCATTTGTATCAGGTTTTAAGCCTGAGATACGGAAAAATCTCCAAATAGCGGCCATTTTGGACGCCATCTTGAATATCTCAGAGAGCACAAGGGGGATTCAGGGGACTTTTAGTATGTCATTCCTAAAGGTATTCTGAACATATCCTGAAAAATTCAACTTGTTACAAATTTGTTCCGGGTGTAACCCTATTACTACTGGACTATATAGCGTACCTAGCTGATTAATATAGCGCAACTAGCTGATTAATATAGCTAGCTGATTAATATAGCGTACCTAGCTGATTAATATAGCGCACCTAGCTGATTAATATAGCTAGCTGATTAATATAGGGTACCTAGCTGGTTAATATAGCGTACCTAGCTGATTAATATAGCGTAGGCTACCTAGCTGATTAATATAGCATACCTAGCTGATTAATATAGCGCACCTAGCTGATTAATATATTAATATAGCGTAGCTAGCTGATTAATATAGCGCACCTAACTGATTAATATGATTAATAATGGCAATATAATGATTCAATGGGGGTAGAGCCAAATGGTAGATTCATCAAATGAATGGTTTTCTAAAAGTATGGGAAATGTGGATGCCCATATGCTTAACAGGCATGTCAAAATAAAGGTCCTTTCAACCCATTTCTATTAGAAACTCTGAGTATATTTAAAGAGAAGAAAGGAATAGTTTGCTGGGGACTTAAGCTTATCCAAGCATAAGCCTACCACCTGTGGGAATCTGATATGAGTTGTAAAAACACTCTGAGCGATCAGATTTGGGATTGTAAACTGATAGTACTTGAGGAGAAGTTGGCTTTGATTTGGTCTGCTAAAGGTAATTAATGAGACAGGAAGGGGACAACGTGAGCAGAGGCAGTTGTTCATGGAGCGCAGCGGACGTTTGCGTCTTAAGAGCTAAATTTCGGATAAATGTAGGCTTTACTGAGATTGGAATTGGAGGCTGGGCCTAAGTAAGTAATTAAAGTCCCTTGAGAGACATCACAAACTAACAACCAAGCTTTTTCTTCACTCTCAGCCAATTATTTGAAATGTCTACTTCTGGAAGCTTTTCAGCCTTTGAAAAAAAATGAGTATCTATTTCATATCAAACATTCTCTGGCATGGTTTACTTACGCCACTTGATAACATGGTAAATTATATTTAAAAAACTAGTGTCTATTTGCACCCCTGGTACGAATAGCATAGGCCACACAGCTGAGCTATTCACACCCTGTGACGTAACAAAACAAACACGTTGCTCGTTTTTTTGTTATTTTTTATTTCCATTGTGTGATCAGTATGCCAATGCACTGGGTTACGAATAGCATACACTGATATTTGTACCAGACGGGGTATTAATAGAACACATTGCTGTGGGCACCGGGTACAAATAACAAATAGCCTCATCCTTAAAAAAATCATCACTTATAATGCAGATGCATTTTTTTGTGTACTATAAGTCGCGTCAACATCAAAAGCTGAGCTTGAACAACTAAACCAAAGCAGACGTCATGCACGGTTGGAAGTGATATCACACAGATCACAACATTTTTCAATTTATCAAGGTTCATCACCAGCGTTGGCTTTCATTACAAAAAATAAGCACATCTACTCTGGCAAGTTGTTACTTCCTAGTCCCTGAAAAAGACATTTCTTTACCCAGAGACCTCATGCTGCTTCCTGCAGTCTGACTGCATCCTTTTGCAAGCAGGGGGGAGAGAGAGAGAGAGCAGATTTAAAAGCCAAGATTGTGCCCCACACATTAATTCTCACTTCCCTGACACCCAGAGTGCACTGCTCCGAAAGCAATTAGCATGGGATAAGCACTATTTACATAATCACAGACACGCGCCTGCCCACAACAAAGACTTGGTGGCGCCGCCTCACGCACTGCTAGGCTGTCATACCACGGGGTAGCCATTCATTATGGCAGGGACCCCGTCAGAGGGTGGCACACAAGCTTCATTATGGCAGGGACCCCGTCAGAGGGTGGCACACAAGCTTCATTATGAAACACGTACGGGGAGGGCAAAGGGTAAAAGCAGGAGGCCTGCTGCTGCCCACTGATCTGCCCGTTAGGCCGTAATTAGGAGTCTGGGGAGGTGTGGAGAGTCAAGAGGTTGGTAGATTGATGGACCCCCTGTGGCCCTAAGGAAGGAAATATCAAATTGGACAGCAGCATGAAGGGGAAGATGGACAGAGAGTGAGAGAAAGAGAGAGAGAGAGATAAAAAGAGAGAGAAAGAGTGAGAGAAAGTTTGGACAGACAGACAAAACACAGGTAGACAAAAGCCCAGCACATCTTCATTATCTCTAAGAACCAATCAGCTACAGCTATGGAACCTCTCTGTAATACTGCAGCTAGGGTGAAACCTCTCTGTAATAAGGTGATTCACAAATGTAAAAATATTGATCACCATTAAAAATTGGTCAAAAAATAAAAATCTGTGATGGTCCAGTGGTCTCAATGATAGTGGATCACCCATGACACCATCAACACACAGAACAATACACCAGATGTAGGG
This sequence comes from Alosa pseudoharengus, assembly GCF_046254945.1. Taxonomy (NCBI): domain Eukaryota; kingdom Metazoa; phylum Chordata; class Actinopteri; order Clupeiformes; family Clupeidae; genus Alosa; species Alosa pseudoharengus. Next base: position 40,785,598 of record NW_027468565.1, on the reverse strand, counting down.
CAGCCTCCAATAACACATTCACATTGACTAGAGTTAATTTGAAGACTTTAATTCAATACTTGGGAGCAGCCATTAGGTGGGTGTGTGAGGGGAGGGGGCTGAAGTGTCTGACAGCAAAATGACTCTCTTGTGATTAAGTGTCAAGTCACCAACCCACTGACGACAGGAGCGTTTCTCATGTCAAATGGTGGAATTAGAGGTTGGGCACTAGAGAGCATAGCAAGTGTGAGCCCAGAGTGTGAGCGCACCCTCCCCTCCCCATGTCTTTGAAGAGTGAGGAACCCAACATATTCAGCAGCTGGGTATATGTGCTTGAAGAGTGAGGAACCCAACATATTCAGCAGCTGGGTATCTCTGCGCTCCCTACGTGCTTGAAGAGTGAGGAACCCAACATATTCAGCAGCTGGGTATCTCTGCGCTCCCTACGTGCTTGAAGAGTGAGGAACCCAACATATTCAGCAGCTGGGTATCTCTGCGCTCCCTACGTGCTTGAAGGTTCCACCAGGTTTTACTACTATGTACAAAAACATCAAACTCTCTACATCTAATGAGCCTCTAACGTGGGTTGGGCTCATTATTGAGAGTCAGGGAGATAGTCGCCAGACAATACAAACTCAACATAAGTCTGGGACGTCTGATAATAACCTGCCATAAAACCAAAGCATGTCCTGATAATGCAAATGAAAAGCTGATGATAACGATGGGCAATCTTTAAAGTAAATATCTCTCGGTGCGCCGTACTGGCCAATGTGTTGGCACAAACAAGGTGAGACTGTGGAGTAAGAAAGGTGGCGTCAATCTCTTTTTCTCAGCACCACTTCCCCTCGCACACTTTCCGAGTAAGTAAACAGCCCCGGGCGACAGGAAATGGGATGTGACTCGCGGACGAGACCACTCCCTGCTGTGGCTAACTGCTCAAGATTACACAGCACAAACAAATAAAGCTATCCTACAATAAAACCACCCCGGGCATCTCCTCTGCATTACATATGCAGGCAACCTCTGTCATCTCGCCAGAGATAAGTTCTCATCATCACTCTCTCATAATACGCCAACACGAGACGCATTCATAGCTTTGATAGGAGATGAAGCTGACTGATAGTTGGCCCTGACAAAACATTTTAATAACTGGCGCTGATGATATGGGAATATGTTTTGAATACAGATAGCGTCTAAGGGTTTTGTGGCCACTAAAGGAAGGACGTAATGAAGACTTGCCCACAGAGGTACTCACTTGCAGGCTGAGTATGTATTTGTACTGCCTCAACTCCGTCATTTACTGATGGATTTGATTTCACTTTCAGACAGGAGACGCTCATTGTGCGCTCCTTAATGACATCAACGGCACAATGAATTATTGAAAGTAGATGTCACTCTTTCCATGGAGCATGCCAATTTCTACATAATGAAATGCCTCTCAAACATGTCCACCACGCATAACAGTCGATGAAAGAGCTTGTAGAGGAAACAAACGATTGCCTAACCCCCTGCCCCCCCCCCCACAAACCGCCAAAGCAAGCGTTAATGAAGTAAGGTGGCTCCTTGTACATACCCAGGCCCATGCATACACAAACAGGCCTAGAGGAATATTGATTGCGCCTGTCTTGTTCCTGGGATTAGGCAGGCCAAACGCTGTGGAGCGTCTCTCCGCAAACAGTACATTAAGACTGCGAATTCAATTACTTAAGCCGCATGGCAGGTGCGCGACCCTGCGGAAGTGAGTCTAGCGTCACGCTCGCCAGTCAGACTCGTGTATTGAACCCCCGCGCTCCTCTCCTGCACTGGACGGGCCCATGGGGAGGGCTGCTGGGGCACTCTGGCACTGCCTCTTCGGCTGGCGGCGCTGCCTGGCGTTAATGGCCGTAGTGACGGATTGTTCCACGCGAGGGTCCCCGCTCATTTATTCTCATTCCGCCAAGAGCTGGGTGAGACCGCAGCCACAATCAAGAACCCCCCACCCCCTTCCCCCTTTTAATTCCCGCTCAAATTGACTGCCTGATTGACTAATGGAAGTGGCCTGCACCTCCACCCGCCAGCGTCATTACAGCCACATCAGCCCCTAATCAACAATTAAAAATGACACTATTACTGTGATAGCATCAAGCTGCTTCCATGAATATGTGTACAAGTACCTCCTGATTGGGCAGAGGGAGAGGGGCAAGGAGAGGACAGTGGAGTGACCTGTGGTGCCAAATCAGTGATGCCAGAGGTGACTTCTGGACAGTGAGATGGACAGGGAGGTGGACCAGACGAGGTGGACATCTGCTGTCACAGGGGTGCCCATCAGCGGCGAGCTGGAGGTGGGGGCAGCGGGCAGCCACAGGGGCAGGGCTGTGAGGTGGACGATATGAGGTTGGGGGAGGGGCCCCACGAGCAGGTGCTTGATTGGAGGATGGCTCCCGCCAAGCGTGAGGACGGGCACGCCAGTCAGGTGGCTCCTGGGAGCGGGCAAGCGAGCCGCAGTCCATCCCTGCACCCCCAGTGCTGCGCGCACCATCTTCCAGATTGACCGGGTGGCCACGCGCGGTGCGGCGAGCTCCACGGCATCAGAGCTCCAGAGCTCTCGTCCAATGGGAGACGGAGCCGGAGCTCACCCGCGCCTGAACTCCTTTTGTTCTCGAAGAGAGTGATTAGACCCATTTAGAGCGCCGCTACGCCTGGCCAGTGTGGCCATCTCATGTGGAGCCTGCAACACCAGAACGGGACCAAATGGCTTCTGTGATTGGAAAGCAGAGGGGGTGGCATGGGGGGGTTGGTTGGGGATAGGCAGGCATCCGTGCCAAATCCACCCAGCGTTTCATAATTAGATGAGGAACAGAAGCGTCTGCTCGGCTACGATTCTCCGATAACGATTCTCTGCGACGGAAGGCCGGGATGGGAGCCAAGTAGCAGAGATAATTAGAGACCCAGCAGAAATACCCGACGCAAAGAAAAGCTGTGTTTAAAGTACACTGTGGGCAGACAGCGTGGGCAGACAGCGTGGGCCGGGCCCATGTGGCACGCTGCAGTTGGCACTGGGGAGCAGGAGACTTCTGCCCCAGCATCACCAGAGAACCCTACGGAGGGAACGCGCACGACAAACGCCACAGCAACGCCACGACAAACACCACAGCAACGCCACGACAAGCACCACGACAAACGCCACAGTAACGCCACGACAAACACAACGACAAACACCACAGCAACGCCACGACAAACACCACGACAAACGCCACAGCAACGCCACGACAAACGCCACAGCAACGCCACGACAAACGCCACAGCAACGCCACGACAAACACCACAGTAACGCCATGACAAACGCCACGGCAATAATCTCATTCATTCATTCAATATGATCCTACTGTATTAATCAATCATTTGTTGTTGCCTTTTAAGCTCAAGTCCATGTTCTTTAAAACATGTCTGCATGTATATTACTGCAATTTTCATGGTCCAGAACAGTTGCTGTGTCGTCGTTATAGCTGCGCCTCTTTGTCCAGCCATCTTGTCCATCTGGCCACTCACTCCGAGCTGCAGCATGCCAAGCGTGAGCCGGACCGATGGGATCACTGGCACGAGCGGGCGGTCACAGGTCAAGTCTGTCCCTTTTCCGGCCGAGGACGCTCCGTCCAAGAGTCTTCTGGCCTTTGGCTCGAATTGCATCCGAACAAACATGTGGTGGTGCGGCACCCATTAGCCAACTCATGCAGAACAGCATGTAGTGAGACCATTTCATAATTCAGATCTGGACCGGCGGACAGAGATAAACCACTCATGCAGAACAGCATGTAATGAGACCATTTCATAATTCAGATCTGGACCGGCGGACAGAGATAAACCACTCTCCAACGCTGATTTAACTGGCTTACCATAACCAAGTCCAGTCATGAATGGATGTGTATATTGCGTCTTAGTAATTCAGTGTGAGGGCTCTGAGGAGACTCTATGGTGAGCATCAAATGCAGAAGGGAGGGCTAAGCTCTGGTCTGTGCCAGGTGGATGACAACTGCATGAATTATAAATGCTATATCATAAATGACAAAGGAACCATATTCAAAGTTTTAAAAATGCCAGTGTGATTTAATGTTGCAACATTTAGTGAAATGATGGCACATAGTAAAATAACATATTAGAGCATCAAAGCGCATCCATTTCCACAGCAGTCTGTCCCGGTTACAAGACTCAGAGCAGTGAACATGCCGGCTCTCTGTGGGTGAGAAATCAACTCTGCTTTCATATGCCTGCACCATTCCCAGGGCATCTTGGGTATTTCTTTCTGGGGGCAGAAATAAACACCTTCCCCAGGGGCATGGCACACATGTGCACACACACATACACACACATGCACACATACACACACATATGCACATACACACACACTCACTCACACATACACACACATATGCACACACTCACACACACATACACTGATAAGAAATCTATTTGTTGTGAAGTGCTGGTCTGTATACTGTAAGACAGATTCATCTTGTGTTTGTGGGGGAATGTCAGAACTGATGAACGTCTGCCCTGGAGAGGAATAAGACTTAGACCAAGCCTCCGTCTGACACAAAAAACCCATCCCTTAGGCATCTCCCTCTCCCTCTCTTTCCCCCTCTCTTCCTCTGCTTTCTCTTTCTCCTTCTTGCTCTGTCTGTGCCCTCTCTTTCTCCACGATTCCTAAAAGAGATGCTGCTATTGATTAGTGTGCACGGTTCCTCTGGCGGTCTCACAGCTGCCTACGAGCTAAGCGCTGCTTCCAAACCCATCGCCTCAAACCCCTCAGGTGAAACTGCTCCCGTACCTCCCATCGCTACAGACTTGAGGGGAAACGATCCAGACAAAAGAGATGTTCCCTCTGGTTGCTTCCCTCTTTTTTTATTTATTTATTTAGATCAAATTTGCACCATGTCTTGGACAGAACCGTTTCATACAGTCCTCAGAGATCTGGAGCAACAAAAACACTCAGACTGTTTTAAAAGTGTTAATGAGTGTCGTGGGGGAGAAATCTTTCCACAGCGTGAGACAGGGGAAGCTGTTCTGTACTCATCCCAGAGTGCCATCAGACAGGCACGCCGGCCTGACTTTTCTGAGTAAGTGCTGCAAGGGGGGCTTTAGCGGAGTACATTACAGCCCCATCTGCCCCTACCCCCTCTCCTGGTCATGGTGTGACTGGCAGCCGTGGGCATCGGAGAGGAACGGACGTGCTCGATGACGACATGGCTACCGTATAATGATGAGCCCACCACACGTATGGCCTTCCTGTTAGATACTTCCTGACCGACACTCTGCCACCACATGGACGGATGGGAATGAGACGGGTCGAGTCACGGCTGCCAGATCAAGCCGCCATGCTGTGGTGCCGGCCACGATCGATCCGGTCAGCATCTCGTTCATGCCATTCCACTAGGGCTTAGCTCCACATGAAAAGGCTCAGCTGCTTCTGATGGGGTTGCATGTCCCATGTGAGTGGCGGTCAGTCATCTTTGATGAGTGGGCACAGAGCCATCTATTGTGGTCAATCAAAAAGCATAAAAAAGGTAAAGTGACCATAGAGAAGGATTCAGCGGTTAACCCGAGAGACAAGGATCCTTGGTGATAGGATCCCTTTGAGTCTTATTAACTGGCACACTTCAATTAAGAGTCTCATTTTGGGGATCCTTTTGTGAATGACTAGCTTTGTGCAGTAGATGGTTCTAGTGCTATTTGAGTCCTTTTGTGAATGACTAGCTTTGTGCAGTAGATGGTTCTAGTGCTATTTGAGTCCTTTTGTGAATGACTAGCTTTGCTAAGTAGATGGTTCTAGTGCTATTTGAGCCCTGATGGCGCTTAATGGCAGATGTTCACAAGCTCATATTCTGCTTGTCATTTTTTTCTTCCCTGAATCTTATATCTGCCTTCAGTATCATTAAAATGCTCCAAATGCATATTTTGCGAGGAACATTATTTATCAAAACGAATTGCATTTGTGATTGTGCCTTTGGGTAAAACGAGCTTTAAAATGAATAATTGACAATCCTGTTCTACAGCACATTGGACATAAAATTACAACACATTATTCATGTCCCGAGTTTCATTAAAACTTTGTAATTAAATAAGCTCAACCGCAACACTTTCCAAATAATACGGCCTGCTGTGAATGGATTTTGCCATATTGGCTTTAATTGCCTGTTACAAAAGAGCCAGTTCGACCTGTGCTCCTCCTCAATGGAGGAGGAATTGATTTCAACGGACAATGGCTTGCTGATCCTTAAGGCTTTAGGAGCTCGGCTCATCGAGGGTAGGTGAGCACCCACCTCATTACACCCGGCCTATGGAAGTGTGTCAGTGTGTCAGCATGACAAAAGCAGCACGACTCACACTCAACTGCACCCACTACACTCTCCGCACGTGAGCCTGTGAGCTTTGTGTGTTGTCCACTGTTCTGCAGGTCGTAATGCCTCTAATGCTGTCTCCGCCGTCCAGACTCCTATTGTGGAGGGAGACCTTTTTAGAGGAGCATGCAATGCAAATGACTTTGCTGCTGGGCCGAGGATGCTTTGTTGTGCTCCTTATCGGCTCCTCTCTGGCGCGGCCGAGGCAGTGTGTGTGTGTGTGCGTGTGTGTGTGTGTGGGGAGGGGGGGCAGGCATCAGCGGTTCCCATCACCACTTGTCAGTCGCTCCCCTTATCAGAGGAGGTGCAGGGGCAGCTCACTGACCTGTAGACTGACACTCGTTGCCGGCCGCCAGCTGATCTCCAAGCTCTGGCAGACATCAGACACCCAACCCCAACTAGCATCGCACACACAACTGCACACACACACACACACACACACACACACACACACACACAACTGCACACACACACACACACACACACACAGCTGCACACACACACACACACACACACAGCTGCACACACACACACACACACACACACACAGCTGCACACACACACACGCACACACACACACAGACTCCTATCTACACCTATTCTTTAGCTGCTTCAGCCTTGGAGCACCACTGTCACCTCTGGAGAGCTTCATGTGTGTGTGTGTGTGTGTTTGTATGTGAGCATATGTGTGTGTGTGTGTATGAGTGTGTGTGTGTATATCTAGATGTGTGTGAATACATGTGTGTATGTATGTATGGACCTGTGGTTTCTGGCCAACCCCTATCACTAGACTGATCACATGAGCGTCCCATTCTGACACTCGCCTCATTTTTTCCGAATGTCAGCGCTGATCCTGGCTGGAGATTCTCTCCTAAGGGGAACCGGCAGCTACGGCCTCCCAGCTCGTCTCAGGCACACACACACACACACACATCCAGCACATTCTCTCAGGCCCGATAAAAGAAGGTCTGGCCCTAGCTCCTCTCAGGCCAGATAAGAGAAGGTCTGGCCCTAGCATCCTCTCAAGCCAGATAAGAGAAGGTCTGGCCCTAGCATCCTCTCAGAACCGATAAGGGGAGGTCTGGTCCCAGGCATTCCAGTTGTTTTCCCTCAAGTCAGGAAAACAACATGCTGTAGCAGGATACAAAAGACCAGCTCATCCAGCAAGAGCACGCTAGTAAAGACCAGAGCACGCAAGACCAGAGCACGCTAGTAAAGACTAGCTCATCCAGCAGGAGCACGCTAGTGAAGACCAGCGCACGCTAGTAAAGACCAGAGCACGCTAGTTAAGACCAGAGCACGCTAGTAAAGACCAGAGCACGCTAGTTAAGACCAGAGCACGCTAGTTAAGACCAGCGCACGCTAGTGAAGACCAGCGCACGCTAGTAAAGACCAGAGCACGCTAGTTAAGACCAGAGCACGCTAGTTAAGATCAGCGCACGCTAGTTAAGACCAGAGCACGCTAGTTAAGACCAGCGCACGCTAGTGAAGACCAGCGCACGCTAGTAAAGACCAGAGCACGCTAGTTAAGACCAGAGCACGCTAGTTAAGATCAGCGCACGCTAGTAAAGACCAGAGCACGCTAGTGAAGACCAGCGCACGCTAGTAAAGACCAGAGCACGCTAGTTAAGACCAGAGCACGATAGTTAAGACCAGCTCATCCAGCAGGAGCACGCTAGTAAAGACCAGAGCATCCAGCAGGAGCATACTTGTAAAGACCAGAGCACGCTAGTAAAGACCAGCTCATCCAGCAGAAGCACGCTAGTAAAGTCCAGAGCACGCTAGTTAAGACCAGAGCACGCTAGTTAAGACCAGCACACGCTAGTGAAGACCAGTGCACGCTAGTAAAGACCAGAGCACGCTAGTTAAGACCAGAGCACGCTAGTTAAGACCAGCTCATCCATCAGGAGCTCGCTAGTTAAGAAACAGTTCTTCTGAAGTTCTTGGAGAATTGGCTGAAAGTGCACCATGCAGTGCGTAAAACAAACACTGGACATGCACGGCTGTGACTAAGCCAACAGGGCCACACACTATTGACCTATTACAATAAAGAGGTCACACACTCTATCGACAGCCTGAGGCTGAGACTTAAGTCCCCATCACCTCCAACCCAGGCCCCATAAACAGCAATCTGCCTCTGCAGTAGTCTGGCACGGGCTTAATGGGAGCCAGTCTGGTGAGTGGTGGACAAAAAGTGGGAAAAAATAAGGAGTGTGGTGCCGTTTTAATTAGGGCACATAAACGTCACCCTCCTCGCCATGGCTACGGAATTAATGAGCATTCCTTCTGTCTCCTTAAACGGAGCTAATCAGGCACGGCGAGTGGCCCAACCCGCCGCAGACGGCCCTGACGTTCCTCCCGTGTTTTCATCTTGTGGCGGCCGCATTGTTTTAGTCGGCGCTGACAGACCCAATGCCAAGTGGTTGGGGGGTCCGCTATCACCCGCACACCGGGCTGAGGCTCGCATTTCATTACAGCGGAAACATTCTCCTGCTGGATTTATGCCGTCTCGTAAAAAAACAGAGAAGGTGGAGGGGGTGGGGGTGGTGGGGGGGTGAGGTGGTGGTGTTGTAGGGAAGGAGGGGGAGGCTGCTTTGAAATGCATAAAATGTCATTTGTGTGAAAACGCGGCTATCTCGCACTGGCAAACCAAATTTAATAATGTGTCTTTTCTTTGTGGCGGGAGGAGACCAGGCATTAATATTTCACTCTTTGTCATTGAAGACACTCGGCCTTATAGGAGCAGATTGCAGGAGGCGGAATGCGTGTGTGTGCCTTGCCATTGTCCAATATTCATATCGATAAAGCCCATAAAGTCGCCCTGCGCGTGATCTACAGGCTCGCTGGAATTAATGAGGAGGGGCTCGGTTATGGAGAAATCTGTGCGGAATTTCCGTCCGTCAATTCTGTTTTACTCGCTGTGTGGGTGACTCATGCTGACAGACTTTGATCTTAAAGAGTGAGTAAGAGTCCGCGGGGCATGACCACGGGTTATTATGTTGTTTTACTCACACGGTGATGCAGACTGGACTTACCTCACCCCTGACCAACACCGGCAACACAAACGCAAGAGATCTGTCTAAACCCTCTGACAGGCTATGCGTGTGGCGCATCTGCCCTTGGGCTGACGTGACCAAGTCATGTGCCTGAGATTTAGGAAAATCAATAGAGAAAAAGAAACAAACCTGATCACATTATGTCGCTGTTTCTACGACCCACTGAGTGTAAAAAACACACTTAACCGCTCCAGTCAAAGGCCATGTCACCAGCACAGCCATGACGAGAGGGGATGGGAGAGGGGGTGCGTAATGCAAGCGTGACCTATTTAAAGACGTTTAAAGTATGTGTATCCCTGGAGACTGCTTTTAATACATGCGTGGCAGTTTGTGTGTGTGCACCTATGTGTGTTCATGTGTGTGCGTGTGTGTGTATGTGTGTGTGCATGTATGTGTATGTGTGTGTGTATATGTGTGTGTGCATGTGTATGTGTATACGCATGTGTATGTGTGTGCATGTGTGTGCCTGTATGTATGTGTATACGCATGTGTGTGTGTGTGTGTGTGTGTGTGGAAGGAGGGTCTGTAAACAGGAACAGTGTGTGTGTGTGTGTGTGTGTGTGTGGAAGGAGGGGCTGTAAACAGGAGCAGTGTGTGTGTGTGTGTGTGTGTGTGTGTGTGTGGAAGGAGGGGCTGTAAACAGGAGCAGTGTGTGTGTGTGTGTGTGTGTGTGTGTGTGTGTGGAAGGAGGGGCTGTAAACAGGAGCAGTGTGTGTGTGTGTGTGTGTGTGGAAGGAGGGGCTGTAAACAGGAGCAGTGTGTGTGTGTGTGTGTGTGTGTGTGTGGAAAGAGGGGCTGTAAACAGGAGCAGTGTGTGTGTGTGTGTGTGTGTGTGTGTGTGTGTGTGTGTGTGTGTGTGTGTGTGTGTGGCCCCGTGTGTGTGTGTGTGTGGCCGTGTGTGTGTGTGTGTGTGTGTGTGTGTGTGTGGAAGGAGGGGCTGTAAACAGGAGCAGTGTGTGTGTGTGTGTGTGTGTGTGTGTGTGTGTGTGTGTGTGTGTGGCCCTGTGTGTGGGCGGAGAGAGATGGCCGTGTGATGGTGATAAAACTCATTTTGAAGAGGCAGCGTGTGGCGGGTCAGAGCGGGCAGTGGCGGGGATTTGATACACGGCTGAAAAGGTCAACCTCGCTCTTATTGGGATAAGGAACAGGCACGCAGGAAAAGGTCAATTCATCAACTCCCTCTTAAATCCTCCGCAGGCTTCCTCAAGGAGATTTAGTGGACTTGCTGATAAAACCCATCGACTTCATATCTGCACATTTATTAGCCCCTGTTGGATATATAGATGACGCCACAATCTAGGGAAGCGTGGCTGACAAACCATTTACTGCTCCGAAAATGTGACCTCCCCTCATTTTGTTTCTCAAGATGAGACACATAAATATGTCACAAAGTCCCCATTTCGGAATTTTGCAATTCAGACGTGGTCATGAGTAGAACGCGAGCCACTTGATGATGTAACATCCTGCGCAGTGTCTTGAACGCAGCTGCGTGATGGCTGTTTTGATGCAGAAAAGGTTGGGGAGGTCTAGTAAATATCGCAGACTCAGCGATTTCGGATCTCACATGAGATCGGAAACACGCGCCTCACGTGAGATCAGAAACACGCGCCTCACATGAGATCGGAAACACGCGCCTCACGTGAGATCAGAAACACGCGCCTCACATGAGATCAGAAACACGCGCCTCACGTGAGATCAGAAACACGCGCCTCACATGAGATCGGAAACACGCGTCTCACATGAGATCAGAAACACGCGCCTCGCATGAGATCGGAAACACGCGCCTCACATGAGATCAGAAACACGCGCCTCACATGAGATCGGAAACACGCGCCTCACACGAGATGAGAAACACGCGCCTCACGTGGACGTCAGCGAGGACCAGGAGGTATCCACTGAGGGTCCAACATGGCCGCTGAGGGTCCAACATGGCCGCTGAGGGTCCACTGAGGGTCCACTGAGGGTCCAACATGGCCGCTGACTGATCCGGAGCTTGATTAAAAGTGAGAGGATGGAGCACAGGATCATTTCTGAGCGGGGTCATAATGGCCAAGGCTCAGAAATATGGGTCCTGCACGCCTCTTCATTTTGGGGAAATGCCTCTGGAGTAGATTATATTTCAGGATAATCACCTCAGGTGGACACCAGATCAGTCCAGCCGCACATTTCTCCCCCCATCCCCCCCTCCCTCCTCCTTGCTTTGTTCTCTCTATCAATTTTAATGGTTGAGGACCATCATTCAGAGAAAGGTAATGGGACAACAAGATGGATGGGGGTATTTGTGGCCACGGGTCCAGGAGATGGGGACAATCTGGTGGGGGAGACGTTGGCTGCCAGAGGCCTGATGGCCAAAAATATCACACACACTCAAAACACCAAAACACACTGACTGCAAATGTATATGTGTACATATAAACACACACACATGCACACACCAGTATAAACCAGTCCATACATGCAGCTCACATATACCTGAATGCACACACACACACACACACAGCACACACACACACAGCGCACACACACACACAAAACAGAAGAACAAAATGCACAGCACAACAACATAGCAAGGGTGCCCCATAATCTTTGCTATGTGAAAATAATGTAATCACAACACACAGTTAAGGTCGTTTGACATGTATATGTATGAAATGTAAAAGCCTGACTACATTTGGCAGCATTAATAGCAGCCCAAATATATCCTCCCAACCACTAGATGAGACTGCTGACTCTTCAGCAGCGGGAGTGATTTCCCTGGTGAACCATAGGGAACTACAGCACTGCTCTGGACAGCAGCCAGCTCCCTATAAGGCACTATCCACACAGCACAACTCGGACTCATGGGAATTGTAGGATGCAGTGACTACCGGCCCCAGCGCATATAAGTGATGTTACTTCTCCTCCACAGTCAACTCAGCAGGATTGGTGCAGAAGCCAGCGTTTGTGCAGCACCTCTGCATCCAGCATCAGGCCACCTGGAGCAGAAGCCAGCGTTTGTGCATCAGGCCACCTGGAGCAGAAGCCAGCGTTTGTGCATCAGGCCACCTGGAGCAGAAGCCAGCGTTTGTGCATCAGGCCACGTGGAGGAAGGGGAGCTTGCTGTGCACCGTGTACGAGCAATACAGAAAAATAGCACCATACTCCACCATACTCCACCATACTTCACCATACTCCACCATACGTCACCATACTCCACCATACTTCACCATACTCCACCATACGTCACCATACTCCACCATACGTCACCATACGTCACCATACTCCACCATACTTCACCATACTCCACCATACGTCACCATACTCCACCATACTTCACCATACTCCACCATACGTCACCATACTCCACCATACGTCACCATACGTCACCATACTCCACCATACGTCACCATACTCCACCATACGTCACCATACTCCACCATACGTCACCATACGTCACCATACTCCACCATACGTCACCATACTCCACCATACTCCACCATACTCCACCATACGTCACCATACTTCACCATACGTCACCATACTTCACCATACGTCACCATACGTCACCATACTCCACCATACGTCACCATACTTCACTATATTTCACCATACTTCACCATATGTCACCATACTTCACTATGTTTCACCATACTTCACCATACGTCACCATACTTCACCATACGTCACCATACTTCACCATACGTCACCATACTCCACCATACTTCACCATACTTCAAATCCCCAAACCCATTTTACAATTAAATACTCTTCAGTGAGTGACAGTAACATACTTTGAATTAAAGACACAACGTCACTGGGTTTTAGACTCATGGCATAAAGTGCTGAGTATCTGTGCTGATTGGCACCGTTGCACTGTTGCGTACTGTACTGCACAGTACAGTCCCAATGTAATAAGGCTTGTGCAGCATAGTGTATGACTCTCACTGCACTGGGACTATAATCTGCCATCTCCTTTAAAGAGCGGCCCATAAGAGCTCAGAGGCACGTATGCTGCTCGTAAATCTTCTCGGCTACTTCTTTATCAGCGATGATCAGGCCTGTTCTGCCTCATTAAACTGAGCTGCCCCTGAGCACGTGTGTCCAGGCCCTCGCCAGAGCCCAGCAGCCAGGTCCACTCTCCTCTCGCCAGAGCCCATCAGCCGGGACCCATGGAACTCTCCAGAACCCAGGAGTGCGGCGAGCGTTAGGGAGGGCCATTAGGCAGCGATTAGGAGTGAGAAGAGTGACCGCAGAGTCAAAGACAGCTGACTGGAACTTGTCATACTCTGGCATGCTGGATTGGTTCCACTACTGCGCTGAGCTGTAGGATGCTGTTTGCACCGTGGCAACAGACCTGCGGAGCACTGGCACCAGCTGGCTTTTTAAATCCCGTTTTTGGACGTGTTTGCTGGTCATGGCTGGTCCCACTCTGTCTCCCTGGCGGCACAAAAGAGACCTCCCAGGGTTGGAGCACGCTTACATCTCTCTCCCATAGCCCCCGCCAGCACAGAGCCCACCGCACACACCCGCATCTGTGCTCCCGCTAATTAGCCCAAAAAGAGTCACACCTCGCCGCATCCACCACCCACCAGGACGCCGCGGTGACACTCCGGTGGGGAGGGGAGCATGACATGCTCGGAGAGAAACAGACTCTAACTCCGACTCCCACGGTACCACAATGTTCCTGTAGGGAGATCCCATCTATTTCTCTGCAACAGTTACTTCTGTCTTCACTTCATTCATGCATAAACAAACTTGCGCTTTGAAAGTAGTGACAGCTCATTCCAGGCAAACATTTTTGTCTACTCAGCCACACAGTTTCCCCAACACATTTGTCCTTTAGACAAAACCAGGGAAGTTAAGCACTGTGGAGAACTATGCATGTCATGCAAGTTTTTGTTACTTTAAGATGGATGGACACTAGTGTTATTTGACAACTAATCATAAAATGTTGACTGTTCATTGTTGTATGTAAAATGTTGATATTTGTTGTGAATATTATAGAAGGGCTCCAGTCCCACCTTACACAAGAGTTCTTACAGTAAACCCTGTTTCAGACACTAAACAAGTCCTATGGAACATGTGCTTTCAGTTCAAATACTGGCACACAAAAGCTTTTGTTTTCCCCTCTACTCAAAGTGCATTAATACAGTGTGCCATAAAAAAGAGCATATTTGGAAGGTGGAAGGTCTGGCCATTTCCACAGCCAAACACCTGCAGCAGTGTTGGAGCCACACTCATAAATCTTACGCCACTCCTGGGAGCAGGCAGACCCAAGCAGTGTCAAAGCTGCCCGGGCCGGGAGAGAGGAGAGAGAGAGTGAGGGATAGAGAGAAAGAGGGAGAGAGAGAGGGGGAGAGACAATGAGAGAGAGAGAGGGAGAGAGAAAGAGAGGGAGAAAGAAGAGAGAGAGGGATAGAGAGAAAGATAGAGGGAGAGAGGGAAAGACTGACTGACCACCGTGACTAGTTTCTCTATGCCTCAGAGCCTCTTTATGACCAAACGACAGAAGGCTGAAGGCTGCCCCTTCACCCATTTGCACACAGGGAATGTACATAGCCTACAGTAAAGGAACCCTGGACATGTACATAGCCTGCAGTAAAGGAACCCTGGACATGTACATAGCCTGCAGTAAAGGAACCCTGGACATGTACATAGCCTACAGTAAGGGTGAAACCCTGTGCGTTTAACAAGGGAAGAATCAGAGATGGAGACAAAAGAAAGTGACAAGGAATCAGGATTATATTGGTAGGGAAAGTGACAAGGAATCAGGATTATATTGTAGGGAAAGTGAAGGAATCAGGATTATATTGGTAGGGAAAGTGACAAGGAATCAGGATTATATGGGTAGGGAAATTAAGGAATCAGGATTATATTGTAGGGAAAACATTGGGATGCTCTTGTTCCAAACTGGTGCAGTCAGACAACCACATTCAGAAGAATGCAAAATGTCACACATTGCCCCCCCCTCTCTTTCTCTTTCTCTCTCCTTCACTCCCACACCTCTCTCCCTCTTCTTTCCATCGTTGCCTCCGCTGATGGTGCCAGTCTAAGAGTCTACTGTAGGGGCTAGAGCAGCGTTGCCTCCGCTGATGGTGCCAGTCTACTGTAGGGGCTAGAGCAGCGTTGCCTCCGCTGATGGTGCGAGTCTAAGAGTCTACTGTAGGGGCTAGAGCAGCGTTGCCTCCGCTGATGGTGCGAGTCTAAGAGTCTACTGTAGGTGCTAGAGCAGCGTTGCCTCCGCTGATGGTGCCAGTCTACTGTAGGTGCTAGAGCAGCGTTGCCTCCGCTGATGGTGCGAGTCTAAGAGTTTACTGTAGGTGCTAGAGCAGCGAGGCTGCCAAAAAGAGTCTTCTGCACAGATGGAACAAAAAGACACCCCTTATCTGAAACGTTTGTTCGTATGACCGACCCTCCACCACCCTCACCCCCACCCCCACCAGCACCACCCTACGCTCCCATCCCCACCAGCACCACCCCACCAGCACCACCCTACGCTCCCATCCCCACCAGCACCACCCCCACCAGCACCACCCCACCAGCACCACCCCCACCAGCACCATCCCAACCAGCACCACCCCCACCAGCACCACCCCCACCAGCACCACCCAACCAGCACCACCACACGCTCCCATCCCCACCAGCACCATCCCAACCAGCACCATCCCAACCAGCACCACCCCCACCAGCACCACCCCACGCTCCCATCCTCTCCCAGGGTCTCTGCGAGCCGATCGGCTCCAGCTCCAGGCAACAACTGTGAGCGGCTGCAAATTTATCTACAGCGCAGGACAAGGAAGCGGAGAGAGAGAGAGAGAGAGAGAGAGAGAGAGAGAGAGAGAGAGAGTGAGAGAGAGAGAGTGAGAGCAGAGAGAGAGAGAGAACAAAGAGCAGAGAGAGAGAGAGAACAGAGAGCAGAGAGAGAGCAGAGAGAGAGAGAGAGAGAGAGAGAGAGAGAGCAGAGAGCAGAGAGTGAGAGAGAGAGAGAGAGAGAGAGAGAGAGCATGCATATCACCCCTTTGTACTCCAAGCTTTGAGACAAGCCAGCTGTAAGTGGCAGCACGGCGCAAAATCGCTCAGCTTTTGATGATCAATCTTCAATCATGAACCTATTCAACGCTAAACTAAGCAAGAAGCCAAGAAGCACATTACAGCTTTCCGTTTCTTTTTACACAACAGAAGCACATGGGCGATGGGAGAGCCGTGGGACAACTGTGTTGGACTGATTCAAGAACCCCAGAATGACTTTCCGGATCTTTCTCCCCCTCCTTCTCCTCAGGGTTTAAAGCTGACAGGCAGCTGAAGAAAGCCCACACACTTCCTCCACACGTTCCTCTCATGAGCTCTGGTCTCTCTGACAACAGTAGCAGTGTCTTAGCGCCACTCGCTAGCGCACTCCAACTCAGGCTAAAGCCTGTGGCCATGGGTGGCAATTAAGCAGCCTTAAACTCTTCCCATCCCACCACCAACACCCCCCCCACGCCCACGCTCTCACCCCCCTCTCCCGGCAGAGGAAGACATGTCACATCCAATTAATGCCGGAGGGATCATTTTATAAGGCGGCTAATGAGGCTGGGGATGAGGATGAGGATAAGGCTGGTGCAGGCATCAGAGGCAGCCGCACAGGCAGAACCGCGCGCTCGGGAACCGGCCGAGGTTGCGTCAAGCCACGTGCTTCCGTCTGGGACACCCAGACCCGGAGCCCACCCTGGACGCGAGAGTGGAGCAGAGGGGGCAGCAACCCCGGGGCACGCAGGGGGGCATTAGGGTGAGCAGGGGGGCATTAGGGCACGCAGGGGGGCATTAGGGTAAGCTCCGTCTAAGACCACCAACGTGGGCACAATGGCCAGACAGGGCAGAGTCATGGCTCAATGCCT
>NW_027468565.1:40703333-40763333 GCF_046254945.1 Alosa pseudoharengus | reverse complement strand
GGCTCCCGTCATGGACCAGACTTCAAAGGGAGTGCGGAGTTATGGAGTTTTAATGAACTCCTGCCCGATACAGAGACCCATCTCATGGCCGCCTCGGGATTTGCAATGGTAATCACCGATGGCTAACGGCTTGACCGCTCTCACATATAGATGGCAGGGAGGTGAAGAGTTCACGGGTGAATAACTCCGGAAAGTTCCAGCTCCACCTCTTCATCTCGCAGCAAAGAGAACATACATACAGGCACCTGTAGGCTCCTCAACCAAGATGACCTTTGAAACACACACACACAGTAGAATGCCTGTGACACACACACACACACAGTAGAATGCCTGTGACACACACACACACACAGTAGAATGCCTGTGACACACACACACACACACAGTAGAATGCCTGTGACACACACACACAGTAGAATGCCTGTGGGCAGTGCTGACCTGCCCCCGTGGCCAGACCACACGACGAGTACGAGTTCTGCTTAGAGGTACTTTAGGTTCAGTTCGGTGAACTTGTACTTGTTGGGCCATTTCTCTGGCCCAGGGAAATCGAATTCAGACTATCAGGTTAGACATTATGAACTACCCCGCTATGTAAAGGCACATACATTAAGACATTATGAACTACCCCGCTATGCAAAGGCACATACTGTACATCATGGCTTTCTCACCTCTAAGGAGACAGAAGACACAGGTGAAAACAAATGCTTACATACAGTATACTTACAGCATATTTATAGGACTGGATTTTAAAACTACTGCAGTCAAAGAATAAGAATAGGCTACTGTACATGCGAGGAAGATGGTCCAGGCTACATGCGAGATGGTCTTTTGTCATTATACGTGCGTATTACAGGTTGCAAACTGACCTCTGTGTGAAGTCACAAACACAAGTCCATGCTATAATGCTACAGATACACCATTAGCATGCTGCTCCTTAAAGGTCCCCTGTTGGGCAGAAGAATTTCTAAATAACTGATTCAGTGAAAGAATGTTAAATCATGTACCCACTCATTTTGGCTCACAGTAGGGCAGCATTTTTGAGGGGCTTTCTGCCCTATACCTTATGTATCTCACACATCATATCTGCCCTATACCTTATGTATCTCACACATCATATCTGCCCTATACCTTATGTATCTCACACATCATATCTGCCCTATACCTTATCTATCTCATACATCATATCTGCCATCATATCTGCCTATATACCGTGGCCTAATGGTTTGCACTTCGGACTTGTAACCGGAGGGTTGCCGGTTCGAACCCCGACCAGTAGGCACGACTCAAGTGCCCTTGAGCAAGGCACCTAACCCCTCACTACTCCCCGAGCGCCGCTGTTGTTGCAGGCAGCTCACTGCGCCGGGATTAGTGTGTGCTGTGTGTGTTTCACTAATTCACGGATTGGGATAAATGCGGAGACCAAATTTCCCTCACGGGATCAAAAGAGTATATATACTTATACTTATACATCATATCTGCCCTATACCTTATCTATCTCATACATCATATCTGGTAGATCATTTCTTTAATATTGTTAAGAAATTGGAAAGGAAATATATCTCTGCCGTTATATTAGTTGGTCAGGCTCTCAGCACATTTGTGGTACATTCTAAAATCACAACACTTGTTACGTGTTACGATAGAACACACAAAGTGCTGCATTGAGTATCAATAAGTAACACAACTTTGATTCCTTACTTGAATAATGAAACAGCATTATAAACTTCCCTATATAGCAGTACTGATTACATTATGAACTACCCGACATGTGTAACCAGCAGCACTGATTACATGTCTAATCATGTTGACACGCTTTGCATTTGAACTGCTTGCATATTCTAACAGCTGGGGAAACAAAACCAGACTCGTTCTAGCGGAAGCTGTCTCTCCCCCTCCTTCATATAGGCAGGTAATAGAGGACAATCTAGTGACAATGTACGGTAGTTAACCTTATAGCTGATTAATGTTATGTAAACTGTTACCTGTTTAGGTAAATCCAGGTAATCTAGCAGCAATGTCTACAAGCTTAAAATGAAGCAGGAATAAAATCTTAAAGCCAACTAAAGTGTGATCCTGATGCAATGACTTATTTCTCCACATACGCACACAATCTGAATACTGAACTAGATGTACCGCAGAGCGGTACAAAATATGACCGCCGCCCAGTCCAGCACATGTTTTCCACAAAAATAAGTCACGCTGAAAGGCATATATGATTCTGTCTCACTGAATTGCATTATGCACACTCAATTCTCACTGGTATCTGCTAGACAACAAGTACCAAAACATGATTAGTTCATAGATTTCACATGTAAAATACATTTTATTATCCATGCTATCCATGTGGGGTTACATGCCCACCAAGTTTCGTGTACCCCTGTCTTTCAGTGTCCCGGGAATCCTTGTTGGTGTACGGTAACTAAATGTACACATACATTATTTTATTGTAAGGCCCCCCATGAACGAAAGTCCACGAAACTTGGCATGCATTCGGAGGGTGTCATAATGATCCTACACTTTCAATTTCGTGCAGTTTTGACCATGTCAGCCAGAGATATTGTGATGAAAACACCTAATGTTTTGCTTTTTAATTTTTAACTAGGTGGCGCTATACATGAAATAAGTGGTAATGGGATAGGTTGACATGCCCCCTTAAGACCAACATACAAAAAAAGGTGGACCTCCTAGGCCCTACGGTTCTCGAGATATTCACAGAAAACTGTCTCCGGCCACCTACAGGCCAGTTGGTGTATAGTAACATAAATACATTTATTGTGTGGCCCCCCCATGAACGGAATTCCACGAAACTTGCCGTGCATTCAGAGGGTGTCATAATGATCCTACACTTCCAATTTCATGCAGTTTTGACTATGTTAGGTCACAGATACCTGCGATTACAACACCTCATTTTTACTTTTTTGTGTTTAACTAGGTGGCGCTATACATGAAATGAGTGGTTATGGAATGGGTTGACATGGATCTTGAGATCAACATACAAAAAAAAATGGTCCTCCTAAACCCTAAACCCTCCTAAACCCTACGGGGGTCCAGTCCAGCGGGGGGGCTACAGATCAAAACGAAAAAAGGAGGTTCCATGCTATCCATGTGGGGTTACATGCCCACCAAGTTTTGTGTACCCCGGTCTTACAGTGTCCCGGGAATCCTTGACGGAAATTTGGACATGCGAAAAAGAAAAAAAAAAAATCTGACTTCACTGCGCGGCAGTCATAATAAATGGTATCTACAGTAGCACACACACACACGTCTCACAGCTTTCAGAGACTTTGCTTCAACTAATAGCTGCAGGTGCTGTGGTAGGTGAAGCAGGTAGGAAACATGCTGCCTTTGTCTTTCTAAAGGGGATGAGTGAGTGAGTGAGCTAAAGTGGCTAAAGCTGAAGAGCTCATGGAGATTCCAGGCTGTTTTTGTTTGCCTCAAAGAGTCAAAGTGTTGGTAACCTTGACAACAAACGTGAGCACAGGATTTAATAAGGAATAGTGAACAGGATTTTGGTCTTGTCAACACAATTTGCCCAACAGAATACTAAACAGCTGGAGTCTGTCCTCTCCTCTCTCCCAAATGATGGCTGGCATTGTGTCTTTGAAGAATGGCTGCCTGGTTTCAGACATGACACTGATGAAGTCACTGGCAGCAGTAAGACACCTCCAGCTAAGCCAGACATGGAGCACAGAGAAGCTACAGTCTCATTTGTGAATGAATCTCTTCAGTGCAGTAGGATAAGCCACATGGCATCATGGAACTTCTACACGACAGGTCAAGACTCACAAACACACACACACACAGGTTTATAACCAGTGATACATGACTACGGAAAGCCACACTGCTTTATGTTTCTCAATGACAATAAATAATTAAAGCACATGAATCATTAACCCGAGAGGGAATATGACCAGCGCTATTAACTGGACAGATGCTATCACAGAGAAACATTTCACAGGGCCGCACATGCTACAGTGCCATTATTTCCCCAAATTCAGCCCACGCCCCATGGGAGTTGTTTGGGGGAAAGAGGTTACAGGTTACACACGTGAAAAACTGCCTAATATCTGACTACATCAAACCAGAAGTGATCCAAAGAGCACTTTAGTTTTCTCAAGTTTACAACAGTGTCATGCATCAACATCAATAGGAAACAAATGTATTATTTCAGATATTTTTACTTAGAAAAAAAAATAATTTGACTTATTTCGGAGTAGGGTTAAAGTTCTGAACTAGCTGTCTGAAGATTATAGCAATGATAACCATCAATAGAATCCCCTAATCCGTACAAATGAACTGCAGTCCCAGTACAAATGCCGTGAAAGAGACTCTCTATGTAAAGCTTTCATGCTGCATAGCAGCTCCAGGATGCTTCAAACTGGCTCATGAACAAATGATTAATAAATCAACTGACAAATTAATGAATAAATGAATACGGAGTGACATCCTCCTCCCCCTGTCCAAGTAATGTGTTTGCCAAGTGGGGCAGAGACTGCTCAGCATTAGGCATTCCCTTTGCACCACTCCAAACATGCCATCCACATATGTGACAGCACATTAATGAGCCCCATCTATCTAGCATACAGTAACCCCACACACCCAGAGGAGGTAACACCTTCAAACAAACAATAGTGTAGGTGTGTGTGTGTGTGTGTATGGGATGGGGGGGGGGGGTTGTTGTGTGTACATGCATTAAAAAAAGCCTGTGTGTGTTCTTGTTGTGTGTCAGTGTGACAGTGTCACGTCAGAAACTTAACAGGGTTTTGACACGGAGGCCCTGGACTCAGGTGGGGATGAGGAAGAGGAGGAGGAGGAGGAGGGTGCCCTTCATCTTTAACAGTATGGTTTTTGCCCAGCGTCACACAAGCAGTGAAGCACTTGTGGAAAAAACTTAAACACTCAGACTAAAAAAAATGCAAAAAAAGCCCAAAAAGGAGACAAAGGGAGGCTGCTGTACCTTGACAACAATAGAGAAGATAGAGGTGTGGAACCGTAGAGGTGTCACATTGCACAGATGAAAGTGCTCCGACAAAACAGAGCACGGAGCTTTTGATCAGTGCAAATGTATTCCCACTGCTTCCATTTTGGGGGAATGTTCCAGAACACGCTCTGGAACAAGGCCACAGTGAAATCTTCTAGTTTCAAGTCTTCCACATGCAATTATTTGTGGAGGTGTAAAAGTGACAGACTCAAGGCCCCTGGGGGTCCCCTGCACACATGCTCACTTTAACACCCCGACATCCTGAGGGGGAGCAGCCCACAGATGCACACAAAACCCACAACACACACTCACACACAACACACACTCACACACACTCACACACAACACACACTCACACACAACACACACTCACACACACTCACACACAACACACACTCACACACATCACACACTCACACACAACACACACTCACACACAACACACACAACACACAATCACACACAGCACATATTCACACAACACACAATCGCACACACAACACACATTCACACACAACACACAATCACACACAACACACAATCACACACAACACCCAATCACACACAACACATATTCACACACAACACACACACAGCACACAATCACACATACTCACACACAACACACATTCACACAATACAAAAGACTCACTGTTTCACTAGTCCGGCCTCCATTGGTTGAGCATTGTGATAGAGCAGCGTTTCTCAAACTGTGGGTCGCGGAGACATGCCAGGTGGGGCGCGAACTGACGTGAAAAACAGGAGTTTTATTTTATTTTATTTTTTATTTGTAGCCTAGGCCCAGGTAGCATCCGATGCGCAATGGACGCACTGTGTTATTCATAGGGGAGCGCTCGTGTCAAGGCAGCTTAGTTAGTCCCGACCTACATGAGATTTTGAACGTTGTTGTGAGAGTGATGAATTTCATCAAAACCCGGCCCTTAAAAGCGCGTCTACTTTGCGAAGAGATGGTAGCTGACCAAAAGGCTGTACTGTTTCACAGCGAGGCAAGGTGGCTTTCCCGAGGTAAAGTGCTGTCGCGCGTGTTTGAGCTCCGAGTCGCCTCTTCTTGGAGGAAGAGCGCATGTTTGAATCTGCAAGCACGTTCATGAACATTTCTTGACGAAGCTGGCCTATCTTAGCGATATATTTGATATATCTTAGCGATACATGAGTTAAATGTCCAGTTACAAGGCAAAGACAAGCACCTACCTCACCTAGCAAATAAGATTACTGCATTCACCAAAAAAACTTGAGGTATGGGACAGGCGCCTCGATCGCGACAGTAGCCTATTATGCCTTTGAGATTTCTGAGCGAAATCGCTGATACGTCTGATTCGGGAGCCACTCTTGTGATCCCATGTGTTAAACAGTAAGCCTATATCACATCCCTGCAAAGTTTATTTCAAAAATATTTCCCAACCAGCAGTGCTCAGTATGACTGGATTATGGAACCATTTAATGCAGCATGTTGGTATTTCATTGAATATATTGTACAATGCTGTAAAATGGCCTATGCTTCCTAATATGTTGCTGGAAAACAGAAATATGTGTGTTATTATGTATTTATTTATTTATTATTATATCTGCAGCACCAGCTGATTTTAACTCTGTTGAAGAGGATATATTTAGAACTTGTCATTATTTCAATAAATTTGACAATTTTAAGCTTGACCTACCACTTTCTTAGAGCGATGAGGGACAGGTGGGGCTCGAGAATGCCCCCTTGATCAAAGTGGGGAATGAAAGAAAATGTTTGAGAACCACTGCTCTAAGGAGTGACTCAAAAAGTAGCTGTCTCACTCCCAGGGTACTAAGCTACACAAAAACATATATTTTGTTGTCTATCTCATTGGTTCCTTATACCTTATATAGCTTAGGAAAGCTAACAGCTTTCTATAGGATCTAGTTTGTTAACTACCACAGTCACGAGTGGGTCGCGATAGTCTGTCATTTTTAAAAAGTGGGTCCCCAGAAAAAAAGTTTGAGAAACACTGTGATAGAGAGAGAGAGAGAGAGAGAGAGAGAGCATCTGACACCAGCCAGTGAATCAACACAGACTCCCTCCAGGCAGCCTGGACAAATTAGGAGGTTTGTGCAGTGGACAGCCCTGGGCCCCGTCACTTTCTCAGGATAAGAGAGCCCAGGCCAGACTGACACATGCTGCACGGCATGCTCTCTCTCTCTCTTTCTCTCTCTCTCTGCAGCGTTCTCTTTAACACGCCATGCTCTCTCTCTCTTTCTCTCTCTCTCTGCAGCGTTCTCTTTAACACGCCATGCTCTCTCTCTCTTTCTCTCTCTCTCTGCAGCGTTCTCTTCAACACGGCATGCTCTCTCTCTCTTTCTCTCTCTCTCTGCAGCGTTCTCTTTAACACGGCATGCTCTCTCTCTCTCTCTCTGCAGCGTTCTCTTTAACACATGGCTGTGGCTCTGGGCCTCTGGTATCGGGGAACAGTTTCAAATGTGCCACTTGAGGAGCGCTGAGCATTAAATGTGGACAATTGGCTGGGAGGCGGCGTGTGTCGGGTTACAGCAGTGAGGAGTGGTGGGGAGACGCGGTTCCCAGGCCACGGTGTGTGTGTGTGTGTGTGTGTGTGTGTGTGTGTGTGTGTGTGTGTGGGGCTGAGGCCTAAGGGTGTTCACAGCTCCACAGCGTCGGCTCCATCTGTATGGGCAGCCTGGCGTAGTCTGTCATATGTCACACTGACATCTTGAACATAAAAGCTCAACCAGAGAAGCTCATCAATCATCTACTCTGTGACTGAGATGAACCACTGAGCCTGAACAGCCTCAACTTACCTTGCACTGCTTACATTACACAACGTTACATTACACAATGTTTCATTACACAACGTTACATTACACAACGTTACATTACACAACGTTTCATTACACAACGTTACATTACACAACGTTACATTACACGTTACATTACGTTTTCTGAATGACGCAATGGCACTATGTCCAGTCTGAGATAAGGAGAGTTGGTTGACTCCTTAGCAGGCACAACATCATCCAGGCTCATAGTCAGACGTTCAAACGTTTGCTGAGTTGTTCAAGGTTTTGCTATAGGCCCACACGCCAAGCCTTAGCAGTGTAGAGCTACGGACAGCAAGTTAACTTGAGAAAACTTTAGTTCGCTAGTTCCATTTGTAACAGTTACATTTTCCCCTTCTATTCTGCTAACCACGTTATGCATATTCATCTGATCATACATTATTTACGTGCACCAGAAACCCTGTGGAATTAATGAAACGAGGAAGGCTCCAAACTTGGGGGAGATTGTGTATATTCAGAGCGATATTTTTCCCCACCCATGACAGAAACGTGCTGTATGAATATTCATTATTGAACGAGTGAACATCCTGGAGCGCTCCGTGCGCGCTGTAGGTGATATATCTTAAAAGGAATAGCTGATAACACAACGGCTTTGGGTTTCCCTTCAACTCGTTAAACAGCCGTGGTCAATACACTGTGTTTCAAATTATTATGCAAATTGGATTTAAGTGTCATAAACATTTATTTTTTTGTTTTTCAATTAAACTCATGGATGGTATTGTGTCTCAGGGCTTGTTCATTGAAATCAATCTCAGACACCTGTGATAATTAGCTAGCAGGTGAGCCCAACTACTTAAGAAGGATGTTCCACATTATTAAGCATGCCACAGGTTTCAAGCAACATGGGAAAGAAAAAAGGATCTCTCTGCTGCTGAAGAGCGTGAAATTGTGCACTACCTTGGACAAGGTATGAAAACATTGGATATTACAATGCAATTGCATGTGTGACCAGAGCGCTGGAGGAGTGCAGGCTAGCACTGCAGAGCGCTGGAGGAGTGCAGGCTAGCGCTGTAGCAGAGTGACCAGAGCGCTGGATTAGTGCAGGCTAGCTGTGCAGAGCGCTGGATTAGTGCAGGCTAGCTGTGCAGAGCGCTGGATTAGTGCAGGCTAGCTGTGCAGAGCGCTGGATTAGTGCAGGCTAGCGCTGTAGAGCGCTGGATTAGTACAGGCTAGCGCTATAGAGCGCTGGATTAGTACAGGCTAGCGCTGTAGAGCGCTGGCTAGCGCTGTAGAGTGCTGGATTAGTGCAGGCTAGCGCTGTAGAGCGCTGGATTTGTACAGGCTAGCGCTGTAGAGCGCTGGATTAGTACAGGCTAGCGCTGTAGAGCGCTGGATTAGTGCAGGCTAGCGCTGTAGAGCGCTGGATTAGTGCAGGAGTGCAGGCTAGCGCTGTAGAGCTCTGGATTAGTGCAGGCTAGCGCTGTAGAGCGCTGGATTAGTGCAGGCTAGCGCTGTAGAGCGCTGGATTAGTACAGGCTAGCGCTGTAGAGCGCTGGCTAGGGCTGTAGAGTGCTGGATTAGTGCAGGCTAGCGCTGTAGAGCGCTGAATTAGTACAGGCTAGCGCTGTAGAGTGCGGGATTAGTACAGGCTAGCGCTGTAGAGCGCTGGATTAGTGCAGGCTAGCGCTGTAGAGCGCTGGATTAGTGCAGGAGTGCAGGCTAGCGTTGTAGAGTGCTGGATTAGTGCAGGCTAGCGCTGTAGAGCTCTGGATTAGTGCAGGCTAGCGCTGTATAGCGCTGGATTAGTACAGGCTAGCGCTGGATTAGTACAGGCTAGCGCTGTAGAGCGCTGGATTAGTGCAGGCTAGCGCTGTAGAGCGCTGGATTAGTGCAGGAGTGCAGGCTAGCGCTGTAGAGCTCTGGATTAGTGCAGGCTAGCGCTGTAGAGTGCGGGATTAGTACAGGCTAGCGCTGTAGAGCGCTGGATTAGTGCAGGCTAGCGCTGTAGAGCGCTGGATTAGTGCAGGAGTGCAGGCTAGCGTTGTAGAGTGCTGGATTAGTGCTGGCTAGGGCTGTAGAGTGCTGGATTAGTGCAGGCTAGCGCTGTAGAGCGCTGGATTAGTACAGGCTAGCGCTGTAGAGTGCGGGATTAGTACAGGCTAGCGCTGTAGAGCGCTGGATTAGTGCAGGCTAGCGCTGTAGAGCGCTGGATTAGTGCAGGAGTGCAGGCTAGCGTTGTAGAGTGCTGGATTAGTGCAGGCTAGCGCTGTAGAGCTCTGGATTAGTGCAGGCTAGCGCTGTATAGCGCTGGATTAGTACAGGCTAGCGCTGGATTAGTACAGGCTAGCGCTGTAGAGCGCTGGATTAGTGCAGGCTAGCGCTGTAGAGCGCTGGATTAGTGCAGGAGTGCAGGCTAGCGCTGTAGAGCTCTGGATTAGTGCAGGCTAGCGCTGTAGAGCGCTGGATTAGTGCAGGAGTGCAGGCTAGCGCTGTAGAGTGCTGGATTAGTGCAGGCTAGCGCTGTAGAGCTCTGGATTAGTGCAGGCTAGCGCTGTAGAGCGCTGGATTAGTGCAGGCTAGCGCTGTAGAGTGCTGGATTAGTGCTGTAGAGTGCTGGATTAGTGCAGGCTAGCGCTGTAGAGCGCTGGATTAGTGCAGGCTAGCTGTGAAGCAGCGTGAGAGGCTGGCGAGTGATCACACATGCCCCTGCTCTCCAGAGCACACTGTCACAGCCAGTCTTCCCACAAAGCCCCTGCTGCCATTCTGCTGCCATTACCATTCCACACATGGCGACGGGTTGGAGCCTTGCCCCTGGCTCTGCTCTCTGATATGGGTGCATGAAAGGACGCTACGGCAGGTGGGACCTGAATGGTTTATTTGGACAGTGCTTGACCCGGGACCTCGGCACTCAGGGGAAAACAGCCCTGATGAATCAAAGAAGGTCAAAGCTGGATGTGACCAGAGCGCTGGATTAGTACAGGCTAGCGCTGTAGAGCGCTGGCTAGCGCTGTAGAGTGCTTGATTAGTGCAGGCTAGCGCTGTAAAGCGCTGGATTAGTACAGGCTAGCGCTGTAGAGCGCTGGATTAGTGCAGGCTAGCGCTGTAGAGCGCTGGATTAGTGCAGGAGTGCAGGCTAGCGCTGTAGAGCTCTGGATTAGTGCAGGCTAGCGCTGTAGAGCGCTGGATTAGTGCAGGCTAGCGCTGTAGAGCGCTGGATTAGTGCAGGAGTGCAGGCTAGCGCTGTAGAGCTCTGGATTAGTGCAGGCTAGCGCTGTAGAGCGCTGGATTAGTGCAGGAGTGCAGGCTAGCGCTGTAGAGTGCTGGATTAGTGCAGGCTAGCGCTGTAGAGCTCTGGATTAGTGCAGGCTAGCGCTGTAGATCGCTGTATTAGTGCAGGCTAGCGCTGTAGAGTGCTGGATTAGTGCAGGCTAGCGCTGTAGAGCGCTGGATTAGTGCAGGCTAGCGCTGTAGAGTGCTGGATTAGTGCAGGCTAGCGCTGTAGAGCGCTGGATTAGTGCAGGCTAGCTGTGAAGCAGCGTGAGAGGCTGGCGAGTGATCACACATGCCCCTGCTCTCCAGAGCACACTGTCACAGCCAGTCTTCCCACAAAGCCCCTGCTGCCATTCTGCTGCCATTACCATTCCACACATGGCGACGGGTTGGAGCCTTGCCCCTGGCTCTGCTCTCTGATATGTGTGCATGAAAGGACGCTATGGCAGGTGGGACCTGAATGGTTTATTTGGACAGTGCTTGACCCGGGACCTCGGCACTCAGGGGAAAACAGCCCTGATGAATCAAAGAAGGTCAAAGCTGGATGGAAAGGCCCAGGAGTTATAGACTACCCCCTTGCAGAACTAAACCGGCCTTATTGTTAACATGCTGCTTCCATTTGGTTGCATTGATGCAGGAAGAAGAGCAGAGCGAATATTATTTGCACGTGCTCTGCTCTGCATGTGCGGAGAGTTAAATGCGTCACCCATCAGACAGAAGCGGGCGAGGGAAGAGGGGCCGTATTGGTCACGCTGCAGAGGTGGAGGTCAAGCGTGACAGCTGTGTGACTGTCCGCATCCCCGAGGCGTGAACACAGACATGATTTCATCTCTGATGTTGAATGCGCTGTCCCCATTTCATCTCAATAACAGCGGAAGAGCTTAGCGAATGTCGTTTGTATCTGATTCACGGGTACAGGGGCTAGCGCTGAGACGTCGGTAAGCAACCCTCCACAGAGTGGGTGAGCAGTGGGGAGCTGGATGGGGAGGTTTGTTTCACACCTCCAAGGTGGAGGTCAAATGGAATGTTTGGCCCGGAGGCATGGAGGGACGCGGTTTCACCTCCGATGTCTCGCTGTGCGGTGTGGACCTTGTCGTCTCAGCGGGGACACTCTGTGGCGAGAAGTGTCATCCTCCAGAGAGGTCTCATCCCCTCAGGCCGACTCCTGTCACCCTTTGATGACTTCAGCAAATGAACACAGAGGCAATTACTCGATGCCCACTAGGTGCTTCGCATAAATTGCTCTCCCCATCCTACTCTTTGTTCCTACTGTTGCGTTTTGTGTCCACTCTGGTGTCTACGGGGCTCCCGTAACACAGTAGAGATCGCTACTCCTGTAGGTGTGGGTGCGCTCGTCTTCGGACTGTGAGGATTTCACAGGGTAAAAGAGGAGGTATGCGTTTTGTGACTACTCTGGTGTCTAAAGGGATTGATTCCCTTTAACACAGTTGAGATCGCTACTCCTGTGTGTAATTGTCTTCGGACTGTGATAATATCACAGGGTAAAAGAGGAAGTATCTTTCAGTGTATGTGTCTCATGCGAGGGCCTCTTTTCAACGGGTTTAGGATGTACGATAGGGTTGACTTTGTTGAGAGGTTTTCTCTATCTGAATCAAATTCCCTAATTTGGGGTTTGGGGGCTAAGGAAGGTGGACTACTTCAGAGTCACTTTCTATCTCTTAGTCGCTGTTCCCTATTCCCTTGGTTCGTACTTCAATATGTGGTTAACTTCACTAAAAGAGGAAGAAATTCAGAGCTGTATTTGCAAGAGTTGTTTGTCATCAAAATCTGAGAGAGGTCAGAAACTCACTACGGACGTTCATCTGGCCGTCCAGATTTGAGAGAAAATCAACTACCCTATTATTTGGGGATTCTTGTCAAAATTAAATCAAAGCTCCTTTTTATGATTTTAGATTTCCGTATCCTCGCTTGGGTGTGTGATGTGCGTTTAGACCACAACGGGTCCTAGACCTTAGTTTCACAAACAATTTTTCACAACAAATACATTTGCTAACAAAGCCTATTTGGTTTTTTGTTTGCCCTGGAGCATAGGACTTTCCTTCCTAAATGCCTGGCTGAGTTCTCTACTCCTGTGTGTGTCAGTGCGTGTGCAGTATATTTTTGCCTATATACAGTGTCTTAGAAAGTAGCCCTCAAACGGACGCCTTACTTACCCGGAGCGATGTCAAATCTTTGGAGCAGGAGGCCCTATTGCAAGGCATCCGGGGTTCTCAGCAACACAGGAGAGGCAGAAAAATACGAGAAAACGCTAGACGGCCTTTTTACAAACCCCTAATCAAAGGTTAGGATTTTGACTTTTATTAAATAAAAAAAAAAAAAATACAAAGAAAGAAAACTGTCTAAGTCTAAAAGCAAAATGCTCGATCCAAAGAAAAAAGAAGATCAAAAAGCCCTGAACAAGGGGCCGTTCTCTTTTTATACCCTTCTCGGTCAGATAGAACATGTCCAAATTTGGTATTGTGTCTTGCCATGAAATATTGGTTCTGCTTTTTGGTTTTTGTTTGGTTGCCAGTCAGCTTTTTGTTTTGCTGACAAACAGTTTCTTACAGCTGGTACATTATGTTCTTACATTCTGTCTTTACATTTTGTTCAAAGCACATCTCATTTAGCATACAGTAACACACTTTAATTCTAACACAACCTTTTCATATCTAAGCAAACACATTTTATGTAGCAAAACATTTTAAGTTTTATAAGCAAACTTTCTTATATATATTTAAGAAAAAACACTCTTTAAGTTTAAGCAAAATCATAACAGATTATTCTAGAAAAAAACAATGTATGCTTTTAATTAAGAAAACACACTTCAATTCTAAGCTTCTAAGTTTTTAAACATTATAAGTCTAACTTGTTTCACACTGGTTGTCTATCACTATCTTGCAGCATTTGCACATTTTTATTTGTTTTAGAGCAAGCTGGATTTAAGCAGTAATATGACAAAAAATATTTTAATAGCAAATTATGATTCTCATTGTTAATTATTATCACATCTTCACATTTGTAAAGTCACGCTACACTACTTATCTTTCCATATTCATTTACAACAAAAACGCATTTTTATTTTTATTTTTTTTTATTTCATTACGGGAACACTGCATTGCTCCAGCTTATGAGACTCATGGTGAGTGCTGTTCTTCAGAACCCTTTTCTACTACGCCATTCAAATTCAGAAGCCTTCAGAACCCTTTTCTACTACGCCATTCAAATTCAGAACCCTTCAGAACCCTTTTCTACTACGCCATTCAAATTCAGAACCCTTTTCTACTACGCCATTCAAATTCAGAACCCTTCAGAACCCTTTTCTACTACGCCATTCAAATTCAGAACCCTTTAGAACCCTTTTATACTACGCCATTCAAATTTAGAACCCTTTTCTACTACGCCATTCAAATTCAGAACCCTTCAGAACCCTTTTCTACTACGCCATTCAAATTCAGAACCCTTCAGAACCCTTTTCTACTACGCCATTCAAATTTAGAACCCTTTTCTACTACGTCATTCAAATTCAGAACCCTTCAGAACCCTTTTCCACTACGCCATTCAAATTCAGAACCCTTCAGAACCCTTTTCTACTACGCCATTCAAATTCAGAACCCTTTTCTACTACGCCATTCAAATTCAGAACCCTTTTCTACTACACAATTCAGAAAAATCAGCAAACTGCTCTGGGTATGGCACTGGGTAAGTGGACCTGGGTGAGTGGACCTGGGTAAGTGGACCTGGGTGAGTGGACCTGGGTAAGTGGACCTGGGTGAGTGGACCTGGGTGAGTGGCACTGGGTAAGTGGACCTGGGTGAGTGGACCTGGGTGAGTGGACCTGGGTAAGTGGACATGGGTGAGTGGACCTGGGTAAGTGGACCTGGGTGAGTGGACCTGGGTGAGTGGACAACAGGCGAGACGTCTTGAGACCAGTGAGGGGGCCATGGAGGTGCCCCTGCTGATAGCGAGAGACAGACGAACGCAGCGCAGCGCTGACCGAGGCGCGCACAATTGATTTCACGGCCCCGTGCCCACCGCTGGCTGTCAATACGGTCAATAAAGTCCAGATTGTAAAAGAGAGTTTTTGTTTCTCCCGAGGAGCGCAAACAGATCTATAGGGCAATCTGCACAGTGGGCAGAGAGGGCTCTGGAGAACCCTAGCCAGCCAGCGCACCCGCGTCCAGAGTTATGCTGATATCAGCAGCGCACTGATAGGCTCATGAACTATCCATGTCCTGCGTAAGGCCTTTTCAGACAATGTCATTTGGAGCCGGAGTGCGCCACACTTAAACAATGGGGCATTAGCCGCCTGTCACATGGCCATTATTGCTATGGACGAGAGAAAGCATGGCTCAGCCCACCGGGTGCTTGTAAAAACTGCAGACGCCACAAGGTCTTCCGCCGCAGGAGACGACCTAGTGCACAATGAATGGTAACAGCTCCATGTAGTGATGGCAAGGCTCACCAGATGAAGGAGGAGGCTGTATGTATGTGTGTGCGTGGGGATGGAGTTTAAGAATTACGACATGCGCGCACTGTAATGGCTGCAGCTGATGTGGGTCTGGCTAGCTGATGTGGGTCTGGCTGGCACTAAGACCAGTGGGACCAGATGCAGAGCGAGTCCGTTTGTATTTATTTTCCAAAGGCGGGGAACAGTGAGGAATAATAAAAGCCGAGATGCCTGTCATTCCGATGGCTTCTCAGATTGATTTCAACAGCAGGTGCATTTCTCCTGACCTTCGGGGCGAAACAATTTTCCAAGCCTGTTCTGCAGCTTGCGAGGCAGAATTGACTCATAAAAGTTATGTGGTCATGGAAGTGATTCTATAAAAGTTTGACACATACATTTGTTTGGGAAACTATGCACTTAGAGCTGGACCCAGACAGTGAGGAAATGCATGGCAACATTAGCATGGATAAATATCCAGTATGTAGCCATAGCTATTGTCTTTTGTTCCCTGTACAACACAATTCAAGATCCATGATACTGTATTTCCTCATCTCCTTCAGATGTGATTTTTTGTGACTAAGCCGCAAACACAAAATGAGGAAGCATGATACGATTCATCTCCAGCTGGGTGGAAAAGGGCTCTCCTCCTCTCCTCTCTCCCTCTCCTATCCTCCTCTCCTCCTCTCCTCTCTCCTCCTCTCCTCTCTCCTCCTCTCCTCTCTTCTTCTCTCCTCCTCTCCTCTCTTCTTCTCTCCTCCTCTCTTCCTCTCTCCTCCTCTCCTCTCTCCTCCTCTCCTCTCTTCTTCTCTCCTCCTCTCCTCTCTTCTTCTCTCCTCTTCTCTTCCTCTCTCCTCCTCTCCTCTCTTCCTCCTCTCCTCTCTCCTCCTCTCCTCTCTTCCTCTCTCCTCCTCTCCTCTCCTCTCTCCCTCTCTCCCTCTCCTATCCTCTCTTCTTCTCTCCTCCTCTCCTCTCTTCCTCTCTCCTCCTCTTCTCTCTCCTCTCTTCCTCTCTCATCCAGGTCTTTTTGTGTTTTATCATTTGTATGCCCTTCATCATGTAGTCCTGAGCTGCACACAAATGCATACACACACAAACACACACACACACACACTCTCTCTTGTTCTTTTTTTGTGTTCATCTCCAGCAATTTGTGTTCATCTCCAGCTGGGTGGAAAAGGGCTCTCCTCTCTTCCTCTCTCCTCCTCTCCTCTCTTCCTCTCTCCTCCTCTCCTCTCTTCCTCTCCCTCTCTCCTCCTCTTCTCTCCTCTCTTCCTCTCTCCTCCTCTCTTCCTCTCCTCTCCTCCTCTCTCCTCTCTTCCTCTCTCCTCCTCTCCTCTCTTCCTCTCCCTCTCTCCTCCTCTCTTCCTCTCTCCTCCTCTCTTCCTCTCCTCTCTTCTCCTCTCCTCCTCTCTTCCTCTCTCCTCCTCTTCTCTCTTCCTCTCTCCTCTCCTCCTCTCTTCCTCTCTCTTCCAGGTCCTTTTATGTTTTATCATTTGTATGCCCTTCATCATGTAGTCCTGAGCTGCACACAAATGCATACACACACACACACACTCTCTCTCTCTCTCTCTCTGAAATACACACACACACACACACAAACACAAACACACACACAGACTCCCAAACAGTTGCTTGCAAAGATCTCATTTGGCTCTCTTTGCATTACTGGCTGGGAGAAAAGTCATCTCTGAGCCACAGGGATAAGCTTCAAATCTTTAACTCTCCACGACAAGGCAAGGCAGGAGAGTGCAAGGTTCCCACTAATAAGACCACCCACGACTAAGACCCTATTTGGTGCACACAGGTTAGTTAGGGATTAGAGGGATGCCCAAGAGGCATGGAACCTTATTTCCAGCTCCCCTGATAAGAAGAGGACATAATACCAAGCTGAAACTGATATGGAGTTACGGCTCTGGGATGGGTTACCTGCTGCCTTCTCCATGCAGCTGCTGAAACCATTACGTAAGATGGAAATGGTAATTGTTTCGGTTTAAAATCATACCATAAAACCATAAATTTCACCTAAGAAGCAATTTTATCATATCAAGTTCATTAAATTGCCCTTAACATTTGGGATACTATCTGCAATAAATGCATTTAGCACAGATGTTTTGTGAAAGACAAGTGGTTGTCGGGCCATTGTGTGCTTGAGACGAATGGAAAAAGACTGCTAAACACAGTATTGTTTAACTCTGAGGTCAGACAGCAACAGAGGTCACATGACTCTCCTCTTTTATATGCTAATTGCCAGTAAGAGTGTCAAAGAAAACGATACAGACCATTTTCACTTCTCTTCAAATGCACCAGTTGGTGTTGACCTAATATGGAGAAGTAGAAATGATAACGTTGTGCATAAACAGAGAGAAATATTTCAGGTCGCTCTTAAAAAGTCAGTGGTAATGTGCCCTCCCTGTCCAACAATCACAGTACCACAGATGTCATTCATGTGTTTACCATATAAGGATAATTCATATTTACATGTCACATACTCCCATTCACATTATATAGATATTACAAACGTGAACAAGGCTGATGTGGTGGAAGAGCATCCAAGTGGACTTTAGAGAACTGGACCATGTCAGAAACACAGATTTCACATCAGTCTATTCAGTACCCTGGAGGGAGGCGCTCTTGATTTGCAACTTTTGACAGAAGACACGAGAACAAATAAAGCGCAGCAGCACATGACACACAGCTCCCAGCACCACCTGTCTCTGCTACAAACGGTCTCCGGGGACGACCATTGATTTCCCAGTTATTAGGAACACAAAATTATTGGATGTCAGATGATGGAGTGCTGGGAGTCTGAAAGTATTTATTTTTGGAGGTGATGTCACAGCAGAGCTATCCAGTGGTTTGATGAAGCCCTGGACTGAGAAGCGTTCTCAAAGGTCCAGACTGCAGCAGCGTAGAGGCGTCTCAACCGGCCGGACAATAACATGGCGAGCAAGAGGTGATCGACTAAGCCTATGTGAAACCATTTGTCATGGCAGAAGTCAAAATGTGTCAGACGTAAAGTCATATCACTGGCTTCAAACTACAAGTTTCATCCAGCATTACAACTGAGGTGAATATCACGACAAACCAGAATGACTTATATATTGGTCAACAATGCTTCTTATATATCGGTTAACAATGCTTCTTATATATCGGTTAACAATGCTTCTTAAATATCGGGTAAGATTGCTTGGAAATCCAAATATTGATCCATCCACCATGTACACCAAGAACAGAATCTTCTTTATCAGCATGTGCTGGTCTTGGATTGGCCTGCTACACTCCTGGCGTACATACATGCAGTCAGGTAACAGTAGCAGACCCTCCATCTCTTTATGGACCTTCAGGCTCAAGACTAGAGCACGTCATCTTTAGCTGCTGTAAAAAAATGTCTTTTGTCCAGCAGTCCTAGCTGCAGGGTATGAATGAAGCACATTGTTAATTAAATATCTGTGTGGAGTCTGCAGGATAGAGGCCCCTGCAGAGACTCCATCAGATCCAGCATCTGCCAAGGACAAAGCAAAGTGCGCCATGTGTCCTTCTGTCCAGGGGTGAGGAATCCAACCTCCGACGCCTGCACCGTAATATCCCACCACTCAGGCCTCCTCTCCACCAGGGTCACTGCAGGTCACTACATCCTCGCCGTTTGCCTTGCGGGTGCCACGGACAGGCACGGTCCGGTGAGCTCCGGGGCAACACAACGTTAATCCACCGGAGATCAACGAAGGGCCCTGGGAGTGGCCTTGGGGGAATGGTCTCCAGCTCATGGCACACGGCCAGATGAACCCAAAGGGGAGCAGTATTCACAAATCAGCCAATGGTTATGAGCCAAGGAGAAGTGCCATCACTCAGCCTGGTCCAGTGTGGCGTGCTGGAGGGCTTGGGCGTGTGTGTGTGTGTGTGTGTGTGTGTGAGGGGGGGGGGGGGGGGGTGGACATCACAGTAGCTAGCAAGATGCTCTCAGGCATTCATCCATAACTGCAAGGGGAGGTGTGAAAGGCTTTTGCTGAGAAGCGACTAGCACATTTACACGTTCGGTAAACACATACTTCAAAATGGCTCGCCTCGAGGCCGTGTCAGCGTCGCCTGGGCCCTGTGTCGGCCACTTTCAAATGCATGGCTGCAAAAGACACTCGTGCCATGTGAGAAATATGCCAACATCACATGTGAAATATTCAAGAGAGGACATTGGAGGGTGTTTATATACTGTACATATATATATATATATTATCTAGTATTTGTCAGTCCGACGGCGCTGAAAACCGATGAAAGGTAGAACAAGCACAAGGACACATATTTTTGTCTACAAACCTTGCAGACGTCCTTTTTATTCTGTTGAGCTGTAACGAGCAGAGGTCCTTTTTATTCTGTTGAGCTGTAACAATTCTATCCATAGCAGAATACATCATACAGAACTGCCATTATATCCATTCCCTTAGATTCAAACTGGTGACACCATTGTCAGATATTTCTTTGAGCTGTTGAGTAGCATAAATACCTTAAATTGGGCTACCATAACGTAATTCACTGAGTAATTCACTCAAGTCTGATACTTGTTTTTGTAAGGATTTTGAAATGAATCCTTGCTTAGCAAAAATATTATAGCTTCTTATTCTCATAGATCAAAATATTTTGTTAAACAGCTATAAACAATGATCACAGTCAATCTTGAAAATCATCCTGGCAAATTAACTGAAATGAATTAAAGACAAGACTTGAAAGTGAAGCCTTGTCATAATAAAAACATATTGTTTTCCCACCAATTTTCTCAAATAATCTGTGGTTCACCAACACAAAAAAGGAAATGGAGTAGATTTCCCTTTCTACATATTAGCCCACTAAAATGTCATGGTTGATGATGGATGACCTTTAAACTAACTGATGATAGTTGTTAGAATGTGGGTGTATTTGAGTGCTTCAACTTTCCAACATTCTTTATCGAAAAAGCTGCCAACATTAGTGCAAAATGTTCTGACCCTCCTAAACAGGTTTTTACTTTCCCTTGACATTGTCCCCTCATTGAGGTAGAAGTGTCTGCACCCTACGACATGACCCTGCACCTCAACACTGTAACCCATTGGCCATTGCTGTCCTCATCATTTAGACCCCGTTTACACAAGCATGTGTATTTTTATAAACGAAGACATTTCCCTACGTTTGAGCCTTTCATTTAGACGCAAACGGAGAATTCGCCCTGTAAAACGGTTATCCAAAAAAACTCCGGCCAAAGTGTTTTTTTTTTTAAAACTTTGTTTATGCGTTTGGTTGTAAACTGTGGTAAACGGAGTTTTGGGCAGCCAACGTCACAGTATGCGACAGAAGTACACCAAATGTGCGACCAATGTTTACATTTACATGTTCTCACGTGCGACTTTTCAGGGTTCTGATTGGTTAATGTGAGCTTGAGCTTATCGTTAGACTGCCACTGTGGTTTGGCGTGCTCATGACAGCATGTATGTACACGGGTTCGTGTAAACACATTTAAAAAAAAAAACGGTCTCGTGTAAATGCAGTTTTATTTTCAAACGTAGATGGCCAGATATTCGTTTAGGAAAATACCCTGCTTCGTGTAAACGTAGTCTGTAAGTTCAAGGTTACTTTATTAGGAGGAATTTGTTTCGGATAAAGGGTAACGGCTGCCCCAACTACTATACAAAACACACACAGGGAATATAGCACATATGATACACACATACACACAGGGCATGTAGCACATATGATGCACACATACACACAGGGCATATAGCCAGAGATGGCAAAAGCACTCAATTTCCGTACTCAAGTATAAGTACAAATACTTGTGTTAAAAAATACTCTGGTAAAAGTAGAAGTACTGATTTAATTTCTTCACAGGGCATATAGCCCATATGACACACACATACACACAGGGCATATAGCACATATGATACACACATACACACAGAGTAAAAACCACTGACCAAGTGCTACTGCCTCCCACAATACACTGACCACACTTGATTCTGTTGTGTGAGTGTTGCTTACAGCACCTGGTGTAACTCTGTCTTTCGCTGTCGAATGTCTCAATTTACTCTAAGGACAGCACCTCTATTTTGCTCTTCTACAAGTGAGCGTTCAAAGCACATTTCCTCTATTGCCTCATTTCCGGTATCGCCACAGGGGATCTGCCTCTGATGGTGAGCTCGCGTGATTTCAAAGACCAGCATCAAAACAGCTGTGGTGCTGTGGAGACCTGCGCTTCTTCTGAACGCTCTGAATGGAGAGTTGAAGTAAAGAACTCATCTTACACACTTAAAATCATACACTCTACCATAGTAGATGATCATCTTACACTCTTAAAATCATACACTCTACCATGGTAGATGATCATCTTACACTCTTAAAACAAATGTGCTGTCCCTATCTGGACACAGAGATATGTTTTTTGAGTTCTTATAATATGAAATGGTACTAAAAGGCACGCAAAACACATAATGCAAGGTGACATTGGAAAAGTGTAGGGCTTGTTTTTGATTATACGTTCCTGTGTTTATTGTTTACCAACCCTGACACTTAGCCAGGGGAAATGGGATTTCTCTTCACCCCAGAAGCTGCCAATAATCCATAATATACACGTACAGTATGCGTAGCAGACATAAGCAGACAAACATTCAGATTTCCAACTTTGGTGTCTTCAAAATGTTATTCAAAGATACTGTGTGCTATGCTACTAAAGACACGTCATTTACTCAACAACACACACACATACACACACACAAACACACACACACATATGGACATATGGTCATGGTATTGTAATGTCTGAGGTAATACAGAGTCTTCAATCCCTCATCGTGGGGCTCACCTCGTGGTCGCTTTGCTGTGCCCTGTCCTGCTGAAGATTTACTGCTGTTCATTTCAGCAGCTAATTGAAGAGCGCGGGTTCAGAGAGGTCAGCCCCACTCTGGGAAGGACGTAACAGGGGGTGTCCACTAAATATAGCAAATGGTTCATACAGGCTTAGGCCTGTCAAAGCTGAAATATAGAGTGACCAGAGCTGCCTGGAAAGCACAGGGTGTGGAGAAAGTAGCTCAATGTTACACGTCGTAAAAGGCTATGACCAAATAACCCTCCACTGCTACAATCGGTGCAACCTTCTTCAACGAGTACGGTATCCATGTTTTGTGTTTTGTGTTCATTTACACACATGTGATACAATAGTTTTTATTTATACTGTTTGGTGTCTTAAAGGGCATGTTTGTTAGATTTCTGTTTTAAAATGTTAACATTGGGGGGCGCTGTGGCGCAGCAGGCTACAGTACATCACCCGTACCATATACGGGTCTGAGTGCCCACGGGGACCCAGGTTCAAATCCGACCTGCGGTCATTTCCCGATCCCACCCCATCTCTCTCTCCTGCCGTCATTTCCCGATCCCACCCCATCTCTCTCTCCCACTTGCTTCCTGTCTCACTCTCCACTGTCCTGTCCAAATAAAGGCAAAAAGCCCAAAAAATATACTTTAAAAAAAATGTTAACATTGAATGCCAGAGCCATTTCAGGGGGCTCTGCATATTACAATACGAAGGTAGACGTAAAATGATACACTGACTGCAGAACTCAATTCCTTGGCTCTCTGATTAGCAGCTTGTGTACGGTTGAATGCAAACCCATCTCTTCAGTACTGCCCTCGTGTCCATCCTGCGTGGGGCATTACAGCAGTATTGCCCTTGTCTCCATCCTGCACGGGGCATTACATTTGGATGCCTCTTGACTTGAGCTGGCGTGTGCGAGGCTGTGAGGAATGAGGCCACTCCAGAGCATGCAGCACAAGACCCTCGGAACACAGAGACACGTTGGGGGGGGGGGCAGAGAGAGGTGGTTGGAGAGAGGTGGTTGGGGGGGCAGAGAGAGGTGGTTGGGGGGGCAGAGAGAGGGGTTGGGGGGGCAGAGAGAGGTGGTTGGGGGGGGGGGGGGGAAGAGAGAGGTGGTTGGGGGGGGGCAGAGAGGGGGGTTGGAGGGTGGGGGGGGCAGAGTTGCCTTTCCTATAGGCGCTGCCATAATTGGCCCTAATGGGTTCTATTTAAGCAGCAAAATGCCCCACTCTGGGCTCCAGAGCAGGCAGCGGGGACGGGCAGACATGGTCATCACTCAGTGCCTCCCTTGACTTTATCAGTGCCTGTGACCCCGTCATCTATCTAATTAGGCCCAATTTAGTAATCAGGCGGAGCCCTTCCCCTGGGCCATATGGCCACACGGAGGAGCAGGAACAATGCCTCGTTAAGCCCGGCCCTGCTGTTAAGCCCGGCCCTGCTCCTGCTCGTTAAGCCCGGCCCTGCTCGTTAGGTGGGTTCTGGCAGAGACGAGTTTCTGAGATGGACTTGGATTCAGGAGTACGAGACTCAACATCACAATGTTCAGCTGTGTCTCGCTAATGACAAATACGATGCACACTTGTACTGAGAAGCTATGACACACTGATGATCATTAAGAGAGGAGATGACGTTGTAAGCATCAACCTACAGTATAAATAGACAGACAGACATCAGGCTAGCAGACAGACTTACAGACAGACTCAGACAGACAGACAGACAGACTGATAGTTAAATGGAGGCACAGATTGATGGATACTTAACATGAGTACGTACATAGAGTTCAGTAAGCAGGATGCTATGGGCTTCACATGAGTACGTACATAGAGTTCAGTAAGCAGGATGCTATGGGCTTCACATGAGTACATAGAGTTCAGTAAGCAGGATGCTATGGGCTTCACATGAATTCAGTAAGCAGGATGTTATGGGCTTCACATGAGTACGTAGAGTTCAGTAAGCAGGATGCTATGGGCTTCACATGAATTCAGTAAGCAGGATGTTATGGGCTTCACATGAGTACATAGAGTTCAGTAAGCAGGATGCTATGGGCTTCACATGAGTTCAGTAAGCAGGATGCTATGGGCTTCACATGAGCATGTAGAGTTCAGTAAGCAGAATGCTATGGGCTTCACATGAGTTCAGTAAGCAGGATGCTATGGGCTTCACATGAATTCAGTAAGCAGGATGCTATGGGCTTCACATGAGTACGTAGAGTTCAGTAAGCAGGATGCTGATGTTATGGGCTTCACATGAGTACATAGAGTTCAGTAAGCAGGATGCTATGGGCTTCACATGAGTTCAGTAAGCAGGATGCTATGGGCTTCACATGAGCATGTAGAGTTCAGTAAGCAGAATGCTATGGGCTTCACATGAGTTCAGTAAGCAGGATGCTATGGGCTTCACATGAATTCAGTAAGCAGGATGCTATGGGCTTCACATGAGTACGTAGAGTTCAGTAAGCAGGATGCTATGGGCTTCACATGAATTCAGTAAGCAGGATGCTATGGGCTTCACATGAGTACATAGAGTTCAGTAAGCAGGATGCTATGGGCTTCACATGAGTTCAGTAAGCAGGATGCTATGGGCTTCACATGAGCACGTAGAGTTCAGTAAGCAGAATGCTATGGGCTTCACATGAGTTCAGTAAGCAGGATGCTATGGGCTTCACATGAGTTCAGTAAGCAGGATGCTATGGGCTTCACA
The DNA here is from genome assembly GCF_046254945.1 of Alosa pseudoharengus. Lineage (NCBI taxonomy): Eukaryota > Metazoa > Chordata > Actinopteri > Clupeiformes > Clupeidae > Alosa > Alosa pseudoharengus. The sequence continues at coordinate 40,738,325 of NW_027468565.1, read as the reverse complement.
TGAGCACGTAGAGTTCAGTAAGCAGAATGCTATGGGCTTCACATGAGTTCAGTAAGCAGGATGCTATGGGCTTCACATGAGTTCAGTAAGCAGGATGCTATGGGCTTCACATGAGTTCAGTAAGCAGGATGCTATGGGCTTCACATGAGCATGTAGAGTTCAGTAAGCAGAATGCTATGGGCTTCACATGAGTTCAGTAAGCAGGATGCTATGGGCTTCACATGAGTTCAGTAAGCAGGATGCTATGGGCTTCACATGAGCATGTAGAGTTCAGTAAGCAGGATGCTATGGGCTTCACATGAGTTCAGTAAGCAGGATGCTATGGGCTTCACATGAGCACGTAGAGTTCAGTAAGCAGGATGCTATGGGCTTCACATGAGCATGTAGAGTTCAGTAAGCAGGATGCTATGGGCTTCACATGAGTTCAGTAAGCAGGATGCTATGGGCTTCACATGAATTCAGTAAGCAGGATGCTATGGGCTTCACATGAGTACGTAGAGTTTAGTAAGCAGGATGCTATGGGCTTCACATGAGTTCAGTAAGCAGGATGCTATGGGCTTCACATGAGTTCAGTAAGCAGGATGCTATGGGCTTCACATGAGTTCAGTAAGCAGGATGCTATGGGCTTCACATGAGTTCAGAAAGCAGGATGCTATGGGCTTCACATGAGCACGTAGAGTTCAGTAAGCAGGATACTATGGGCTTCACATGAGCACGTAGAGTTCAGTAAGCAGGATGCTATGGGCTTCACATGAGTTCAGTAAGCAGGATGCTATGGGCTTCACATGAGTTCAGTAAGCAGGATGCTATGGGCTTCACATGAGTACGGTTGGCTCTGGCACTAGAGCTATGGGAGCCAGCGGTTACATAAATCACCGGCTATATAAAGTTTACTGAAAACACCAAAAGCAGTAACCTGCAAAAGGCAGCACAGAAAACTATTTCAGGTTTCCTTTTTACAAGGAGAGGAGGAAAAATCGATGGGCTGAACTTGGGCTTTCTGCCAATTCCCTGAGAGGGGAAACATGAAGAAGCAGTAGGTTTCTCCTACAGTTGAAGCCAGGCTCTGGTTCTTACATCACACACACACAGACTCACACACACACACATATACACATGCACGCACACACACACACACACAAACGCACACATACACAAACATACACACACACACGCGCGCGCGCGCATAAGCACACACGCATACTGTAAGAGCACACACACACACGCACATACTGTAAGCACACACACACACACGCATACTGTAAGCACTCACACACACACACGCATACTGTAAGCACACACACACGCATACTGTAAGCACACACACACACACATACACACGCATACTGTAAGCACACACACACACACACACACACACACGCGCATACTGTAATCACACACACACACACACACACACACGCATACTGTAAGCACACACACACACACACACACACGCATACTGTAAGCACACACACACACACACACACACACGCATACTGTAAGCACACACACACACACACGCGCACATACAGTACAGACTGCAGAGGCTGCAGAAGAGCAGCAGTGAGACGAGTCAACACACCCACAAACACAGCAGAGTGTGTGTGAGAACGCAGTAGAGAGTGTGTGTGTGAGAACGCAGTAGAGAGTGTGTGTGAGGAGGCAGTAGAGAGTGTGTGAGAACGCAGTAGAGAGTGTGTGTGAGAACGCAGTAGAGAGTGTGTGTGTGAGGAGGCAGTAGAGAGTGTGTGTGTGAGGAGGCAGTAGAGAGTGTGTGTGGGGACGCAGTAGAGAGTGTGTGTGAGAACGCAGTAGAGAGTGTGTGTGTGAGAACGCAGTAGAGAGTGTGTGTGTGAGGAGGCAGCAGAGAGTGTGTGTGAGAACGCAGTAGAGAGTGTGTGTGTGAGGAGGCAGTAGAGAGTGTGTGTGAGAACGCAGTAGAGAGTGTGTGTGTGAGAACGCAGTAGAGAGTGTGTGTGAGAACGCAGTAGAGAGTGTGTGTGAGAACGCAGCAGAGAGTGTGTGTGTGAGAACGCAATAGAGAGTGTGTGTGAGAACGCAGTAGAGAGTGTGTGTGTGAGAACGCAGTAGAGAGTGTGTGTGGGGAGGCAGTAGAGAGTGTGTGTGAGGAGGCAGTAGAGAGTGTGTGTGTGAGGAGGCAGTAGAGAGTGTGTGTGAGGAGGCAGTAGAGAGTGTGTGTGTGAGAACGCAGTAGAGAGTGTGTGTGTGAACGCAGTAGAGCAGGGGTCTCAAACACCCGGCCCGCGTCCGGCCCGTGACGTATGTCAAAATAATAATGTAATCCGGCCCTTGAGACTTTTTAATTGCGACAAACAACGATACTGATTAAAATAGACGATAGTTCCAAGTACGGTGACAAATCTCATTTGTACTCTGCTCCACTATGTGCTAGACATCCAGAGCTTCATTCAAACCCAAAATCGCTGCGCAAAGTTTTCAGGAAATACTTGTATTACACGCGCGAAACACAAAGACGTGCATTATGATGCGGAAGTGATGCAGGCCATAGTGTTGCAGAAATTGAAGCAGAAATTAAGCAGAAATAGGCCTACACCAAATGTTGAAAAACGTTTACGTGTGATGAAGTCTTAGGTAGGCTATGTTATTCACCTATTCTAAATCTGAAGGAGAATATCCTTTTGGAGATTATGATCGATCGTCTATTGAATGGAGGTGCGTCTGCGTGTATACGACGGTGTCCACTAAGCATACCATGCTTATTTCGACCCTCTGCCCAACATAGCTTGGAGGTTGCAGTTGTAATCGTGATGATAGTGTCCGTAATGGACGTGGTACAGACAGCAGGGCTAGTAGAAATAGGGCTCTAAACTACAAAGTCACCCGCAATATGATGCAAACTTCTGGGTACTCAGATTACCCGCGATAGGAACTGATTTGACCAGAATACTTTATTGTAGGCCTTGTGGTTTAGAAACCATAGCCTATACATCTTAGGTGTTGGTATACATCTTAGGTGTTTTCCTGTTAATTTGTTATGTGGGTAATATGAAAAAAGGAAAGTAAACCTGCTCAAATATGTTCATCCAGTAGCTTATTTACTGAAAGGTGCATAATTTGAGGTGCTTGCCATCCAGTAGCAAATTAGATGGGTAAATTTACCCCCCTTCATAAACTTTTGTTTTACTCAAAGATTTTTACTTTTACAGTAGGACTTTATCTCTGACCACTTTCAAGCCATGGCCTTTTGAAATTTTGATATAAAAATCCAATGGTGTTGCTTTCTTAACCCTGACGCCTATAGTTTTCCAGGTTTAAAAAAGTTATGAGGAAAATATTTTTATTTGGTGTGAAACACACACATACCTGTTTTTATGCTTTTCATTTGTTTTATCATTTGTATTAATATTTATTTTATCATTATTTTATTTATAAGCTAAGGTTGCTAGCAGGTGTCTAAAACTAGATAAAAACACTTGCACTTTCTGTTTGCAGTTTTGTGTGGTATTTGAAAAAAAGAACATTGCATTTTCAGAAATAGCCGGCCCTCCAATCAGATGACGTTGGCAGAATTGGCCCCCCGCTCAAGTGTGTGTGTGAGAACGCAGTAGAGTGTGTGTGTGAGAACGCAGTAGAGAGTGTGTGTGAGAACGCAGTAGAGAGTGTGTGTGTGAGGAGGCAGCAGAGAGTGTGTGTGTGAGAACGCAGTAGAGAGTGTGTGTGAGAACGCAGTAGAGAGTGTGTGTGTGAGGAGGCAGCAGAGAGTGTGTGTGAGGAGGCAGTAGAGAGTGTGTGTGGGGACGCAGTAGAGAGTGTGTGTGAGAACGCAGTAGAGAGTGTGTGTGTGAGGAGGCAGCTATGCGCAAATGAATGAGAGGCACAATAACTACCCAGAGAGGAAGTGGCGTCCCTGGCATCTGGCAGCTGCTTTTGTGAGAAATGACTGTGGCAGGTGTGCACACCAATTACAGCGCATCTTGCTATTTGCTATTGTCTTCTGGGTCTTTAATGTTTTTCCAGCACATGAGAAAAATGAGCAGGGACTATTACTTTTCTGAGTTTTTTTTTTTTTTTTTGAATAAAATGTAGTCTTTAATCTTAGCAGTCTTCTTCTACTGTATATGTTTTCAAATGCTTTCAGCTAAGGCGTGTAACTGCAAATCACTGTTGTTTCACGCCCTGCAAATCACTGTAAATTCTAACACATCAGTTACTGAAGCTTTAGGCCTACTTGTGTGTTTTATTAAAATTGTACTTAGGAAATAACTTGCAACGTTACAAAAATTCAAGAAAAATGTTCCAAGAAACCTTGGTGAAAGATAATTTCCCAACCCGTACAGTAATCCAAACAGTGACGTTCCCCTGCACCGAGTGACGTTCCCCAGCACCGAGTGACGTTCCCCAGCACCGAGTGACGTTCCCCAGCACCGAGGTTTTAAAAGCCTGATCAGGCGGGAGAGGCGTGGACGTTTCAAATGACCACAAGTGTTTGCTACAGAGCCTCTTATTTAGCTACACATCATCAGCTGAGGCACAGAGCCTCTTATTTAGCTACACATCATCAGCTGAGGCACAGTGCCTCTTATTTAGCTACACATCATCAGCTGAGGCACAGTGCCTCTTATTTAGCTACACATCATCAGCTGAGGCACAGAGCCTCTTATTTAGCTACACATCATCAGCTGAGGCACAGCGCCTCTTATTTAGCTACACATCATCAGCTGAGGCACAGCGCCTCTTATTTAGCTACACATCATCAGCTGAGGCACAGAGCCTCTTATTTAGCTACACATCATCAGCTGAGGCACAGCGCCTCTTATTTAGCTACACATCATCAGCTGAGGCACAGAGCCTCTTATTTAGCTACACATCATCAGCTGAGGCACAGTGCCTCTTATTTAGCTACACATCATCAGCTGAGGCACAGAGCCTCTTATTTAGCTACACATCATCAGCTGAGGCACAGTGCCTCTTATTTAGCTACACATCATCAGCTGAGGCACAGTGCCTCTTATTTAGCTACACATCATCAGCTGAGGCACAGAGCCTCTTATTTAGCTACACATCATCAGCTGAGGCACAGAGCCTCTTATTTAGCTACACATCATCAGCTGAGGCACAGCGCCTCTTATTTAGCTACACATCATCAGCTGAGGCACAGCGCCTCTTATTTAGCTACACATCATCAGCTGAGGCACAGAGCCTCTTATTTAGCTACACATCATCAGCTGAGGCACAGAGCCTCTTATTTAGCTACACATCATCAGCTGAGGCACAGTGCCTCTTATTTAGCTACACATCATCAGCTGAGGCACAGCGCCTCTTATTTAGCTACACATCATCAGCTGAGGCACAGCGCCTCTTATTTAGCTACACATCATCAGCTGAGGCACAGTGCCTCTTATTTAGCTACACATCATCAGCTGAGGCACAGAGCCTCTTATTTAGCTACACATCATCAGCTGAGGCACAGAGCCTCTTATTTAGCTACACATCATCAGCTGAGGCACAGCACATTCAAATGAAGGCACAGTGCCTCTTATTTAGCTACACATCATCAGCTGAGGCACAGTGCCTCTTATTTAGCTACACATCATCAGCTGAGGCACAGTGCCTCTTATTTAGCTACACATCATCAGCTGAGGCACAGTGCCTCTTATTTAGCTACACATCATCAGCTGAGGCACAGTGCCTCTTATTTAGCTACACATCATCAGCTGAGGCACAGTGCCTCTTATTTAGCTACACATCATCAGCTGAGGCACAGAGCCTCTTATTTAGCTACACATCATCAGCTGAGGCACAGTGCCTCTTATTTAGCTACACATCATCAGCTGAGGCACAGCGCCTCTTATTTAGCTACACATCATCAGCTGAGGCACAGCGCCTCTTATTTAGCTACACATCATCAGCTGAGGCACAGCGCCTCTTATTTAGCTACATCATCAGCTGAGGCACAGCGCCTCTTATTTAGCTACACATCATCAGCTGAGGCACAGTGCCTCTTATTTAGCTACATCATCAGCTGAGGCACAGAGCCTCTTATTTAGCTACACATCATCAGCTGAGGCACAGCACATTGAAATGAAGGCACAGTAACGGATGAGGGGATGCTAACGGCGCATTAGTGCTCTGTTAGCTATGGGCATCAATAACGGCAGCCGACCCTTTCCATGTAATTGTGTTTGAGGGGTCACTGCAGGGTCAAGAGGGTCATTCCTCAGTCACTGTCTCTCCGGGCCGCCCAGCACAACCTGTCCAATCCCAGGCACCATTGCCCCCGCCAATCACACCATTGCCCCCGCCAATCACAGCCTTGTAATGGACACTCTACATGGATCCATTGCCCACAGATGACCAAGCGCCCGCCTACTGCTCAGCTCTCCCCTCCCTCCCCCAACACAGTGGGCAGCTCTGAGGGCATATATTACTCCCCTCCCTCAGCTCTGGGGGCATATATTACTCCCCTCCCTCAGCTCTGGGGGCATATATTACACCTCTCCCTCCCCCAACACAGTGGGCAGCTCTGGGGGCACCTATATCTGGGGGCATATATTACACCCCTCCCTCAGCTCTGGGGGCATATATTACTCTCCTCCCTTAGCTCTGGGGGCATATATTACACCCCTGCCTCCCCCAACGCGGTGGGCAGCTCTGGGGGCATATATTACACCCCTCCCTCCCCCAACACAGTGGGCAGCTCTCTCACACCTACGGCAGTAAAAACTGGATTCTGTTGGCTTGAGATGACCAGGCTCTTTAGCACTGTGCCCTTCCAAGCTGACAGTAAATGTATCGTCATAAAAACCACATTGCGGAAAATATCTGAAGGGATCCCTCTAGTGTTCCCATGGCCCATCAAAGACGTTCTACCTTAACGACATGATGATGTTTTGAAAGGTTCCAAAAAGAGGAAGAAGCAATGATGTCATAAAATATGACCTCAGTCCGACTGCATCAGGGCTGTACCACACATGGGGTATCTGATAGAAATGAATTACTGGAAGCCAGCAGACTTATTCATTACTCCCTGTGCACTTGTAGAGGATTTGCACACCAAATGTAAGTCCCACTGTTTTCGCTTTGTGGAGCTGCAGCTGAATCGATACTGACATAGAAGAAAAGGCCTCTCAGGAAGAGACGATTGCTCTTCCTTGCATGATGGATTCTGGCACTTGAACAGGAGACTGAGGCACCCCCTCTCTAGGTCCTATATTAATTCACTACTTATGAAATATGCCCCAATTTCTCCAGAATGACAGACAAAAACAGGAAAAGTTCTAAATGAAATGGAAATAAGCTCAGACTGGAGATGACTTGGATGATGGGCCATAAATTTGAACACACAGTAGGCACATGGACCTCCTCTGGGCGGCCTGCACTCAATACATCTGAAATGAGTAAATAAATAAATTACCGCTGGATAAATAGATAAAATAGATAAATAGATAAATAATTAAATAGATAGAGAGATACTGTAGATAGATAGATAGATACATAGATAGATACATAGATAGATGGGAGAGGGAGGGAAAGAGAGAGAGAGAGAGAGAGGCAGAGTGAGTGAGGGAGAGATGGAACGTGAGCAAACGAGTGAGATATTGTTTCACATACCACGGATCGGCCAACTGCAAAGCCGTCATGTAAAAATAACCTGCCCAATAACAGTAAGGGACTGCCTGCTCTGCTCATCACCACGCCTGCCCAACCCATATATCCAGAGAGAGAGGGAGAGAGAAAGAGAGAGAGGGAACCCATGGTAGATTCACTATATTGCATCCCCTGCGTATATTTAGATGCAGTCATATATTAGCTCTGATAATGTGATCCTGCGTATATTTAGATGCAGTCATATATTAGCTCTGATAATGTGATTCTGGAGAGTGAATTGGAATTTCTTACTGTCTTTTATAAAGATAGATTGTTTTGCCGATAGCCAATGGCTGTGTGGCCTTACCACAAAGTCTCATCTATGACTAGTCCAATCTTGGTAGTGGAAAAAAAGAAGAATATACATTTAATGTTTTCTAGAAAAATCTACGATCACTGCTGTATCCATTCGCCTTTTAACAGCCACTAAAGGGAGAATTTATATCTGTAAATTAGGCTGTGTATAACATGACTGTATCACGGGTCGTAAACCTTAAGTCAATACAGGATGGGGACATTGTGATCCCCAGTAGGCCAGGGTGCGAGCAGCTGTTCCGAAGAGAACTTTATCTGGGTCCTCTTCCATCCACTGCCATGGCAATGTCCCGACACAGCCATTTGCGCATTGGCCTATTCCTCGAGATAGACCTTGCCGTTATTGGCCTATTCCTGGTGATAGACCTTGGCGTAATTGGCTATTTCACACATATAAGGCTTGAACTAGCTGAGGGTAAAGGCCAGGCAACCCGGCTGTCATTGCCTCACACAGCGCTCATCCATCAATTATGATCAGGCACTGGAAAAGCCTACTACATCTCCGAGCGCCACTTTGTCAACCCCTCTCCCAGCGACTGGGTAATCCATAAAAAAGGTGAGACTTGGGCTTGACTGGAGTATGCACCCCACAGCCAGACCTGCTGTGAGACACGAGGAGAGACAGAGGACCCAAAAATACTCCGTGTCGACTGAAACAGAGTCAAGATTTCCCCCAACCACCCCCATCCGCGTAATGGACCTGGATACCATTCATTCAGATGCCTTTGGAGAGGGTAATGCAGTTAGAATGGACCGAAAGGATCTGTGTCACCTTCACCTGCCATTGATGGAGGTCCCTCATTCAAACGGTGGAGTTAGCCCTCTAATGTGCGGAGTGTAGCCCAGAGTGGAATCAGTCTCAGTAAAACCACAAAGTGCCCAAACAAAATGGTGGCGAATGGCTTCAAGAGACAAACGGCTAATGTGTGGCTACATAAGAGCAAAATGGCTTGCAGCTACAAAGTGGCTTCATAACATGCTGGATGTGCAGCATTGTCGGACTCTTCCCCAACATAAGACATTTGGAGAACAGGTTCATAACAGACTTCATTCTGCCCCTGATGACATGTTCCAAGCACCGTCATTTATCAACCAGGAAACTGGCCTGAGGACACACCAGGCCAATCACACCACTGCCAGATGTTCGGCAACACCATCACACGTACACACACACACACACGTGTCTGGGCGAGCAAACACAGACACACACACATTGTTTTTGTGACACAGGAACGTGAAACGGTAATAATAACAGCATCTGATGGAGTGTCAGCAACTATTACCATTATCATGGCAAAACCTCTACCCTGAAAACACATCCTGGTAAACAGGACTTTAAGATGACCTCGGCATGACCTCTCCTGCAGAATTACTGCAAAGGGATCTAAAGCACTGCCCTTGAAACTTAATGTAGTATGGTAATAATTTCCACAAGCTTATGATTAAAACTGGGAAATATCTCTTATTTACTGTTTAAAAACATGGAGGCGAAGGGCGATATATCAGACTCTTCCGATCCCTTTAGTTAAATAATGTAGCCGCTATGCCAACGGCTCCTAAGCCAATCAGCTGAGGGGCAGAAGAGATGCTAGTGGCTGCTGTGAGCCCACCACCACAGATTGACGCTTGATGTGGGGAAATGAAACGCTAATTAATCACAAGGATGCAGGAAATGCAACCCTTGATGGGCTGGCGTGATTATCCAGCTCATTGAGTAGCACTATGCACAAATATTCTCTCTCTCTGTTACACACAGAGACACACACACACACAGTGGGTATGATTTAACATCACCTAATTGCTATTTCCTGAAAAGCAGATGGATGTTTTGGGCAGGAGAATACTGCTGTATGAATGAGGGTCAGGTTTTCATTCAGCTTGATGTAAATGTGAACAATGTTTTCATCACACAATGTTTCACTGCAACTCAGCTAGGAGGCTATTCTATTCTATGCTGAGGTGAAGTGATACAGTAGGTAGACCATACTTAGCATGTTTCACTGCAACTCAGCTAGGAGGCTATTCTATTCTATGCTGAGGTGAAGTGATACAGTAGGTAGACCATACTTAACAGCACTTCATGTTTCCACAAAGGAGGAGAGTGATGAGAGGCAGCAGACTGTACCTAACCTGGAGAATGGTGCTCTTAATTTACTTTATTTCTAACCTCACTTGGAGAATGGTGCTCTTAATTTACTTTTCACACATGTTCAAAATATGGTAATATTAAGGTAATATAAAAAAAATCCTGGTAATTGACAGAATTTTCTACATGTACCACCTTGGCTGATTTGCAGTACTTCCTGTAGTTCAGTCATCACAGGTTTTGGGCAATTAACATACATTGTAATTTAAGCAGCCCAGAGGTGGTTTCATACCATGACGTGATATGTCGTCCGATTTATCTTTTTATTAACACAATTTAAGTTGGCTACAGCACTGAGGCATATCCTCAAGCATAAAAGGAGCTGGATAAATGATTCTAACTTGCCATTGTGGTGACAAAATAAATTTCAATTATAGCCATGTGAAATGGGATTTCCCTGGTGCATTAGTGGGGGTGGGGGTGGGGGTGGGGGTGGGTGTGGGGGTGGGGCAGAGAGGAGGTCTCCATCATCACTCTTGAGCACTATGTGTTCACGTAGCTCGCTCGTTACACCAAGCCTCTGACTCCGCCTCTCGCGCAAGCGCCTTATGAAATCAATAACTCACCCAGGACAGATATGCTTTCCCCGTTACTGGCCCTGGGAAGATGGGATTAATATAGATGATTGGAGGCTCTGGACATTTTGGGCCAATTTTCAGTCACCACCTGCTCACTTGTACTGTATGTGGATTGGGTGGAAAGAGGCCATGTTTCGAGGCGATGGGGGAGACCTTTGTGAGCTAGTATTGATCCATGAGCCTGGACAGTGGCTATAAAGAGTTTTTGTGGAGCCAATAATTATGTGTGGATAGCCATTTGTGGCCCATTTGGGATTATGTCCCATTGGAGGTACATATTGTTTCAACACAGAAAAATACTCCTTTGCCAATTGACAGGTTTGCACTGTTGTTACACTAGTTTAATTAAAAAGGTCTTCAGCTACAAATTGCACAGGGTTGACCGTTGACTATGTTGTTCAACTGCGTCCACTCTGTGAATTACCGGGAACAGTGGAACTGGAGATGAATACGCTTTGTTTTCAGATCACACATTAGACTGACTGGGACAAAGGGAGGAGAGAGAGAGAGAGAGAGAGAGAGAGAGGGGGATGGAGAGAGAGAGAGAGCAGGCAACTGTATCAACTCAGAGCGTGTCCCCACCTCTCGTTGACCGGTGCGGTGGACTGTTAATTATGACTAATTAACATGGAGAGAGGGTAAGAGGGGGGCGGGGCCAGACTGAAGGTGTTCTGTGGAGTGTGACCCTGATCGTCATCTGGCTTCATGTGCCACAGAGGTGTTAAACCCTCACGTAGGCAGCACCATGAAATATTAATACACAGGGCAAAGCTTTAGGTGACACAATGGCCACACATCTTACATCCTACTCTCCTCCTTTCATCTGAATATAGCTCAATCTGACCTGATGCTCCTCTTCCGAAACAGAATAGGTTGGCTGAGACTTGCGTGGGTTATTTCTTTTGCTTCACACAAGATATGTGGGTGCCTGTTAAATACGGACAGGCTGATGTACAGGCTTTTAAAGGCGCTAGTTTTTGTTTTTTAAATTGAAGTGTACAATTGGATTGGCATCAATCTTCTGCTACGCCCTTTCAGGTTTTTATTGCTTGTCAATTGACTTGTTCAGAGTCCGTTAACCTACATGCTACAAAAGAAGCAGTGGGGGTTGTCCGTGGGGGGGAGAGTGGACAGACAGTACTAACCCTTTCACTATGAAGAGCTTGTCAAGCTTACTCAGAGGCTCCCATAGAATAAGGCAACGTGTGACAAGCATTCCACATCATTCTTTAATCAAATTCAGTTCTGAAACTGTTTTGAAGACATGAATCTCTGTCAAGTGTTTTTTCCATCATGTAAACATGAGAGCTCCCAGACTGAGATTAATGATTTAGTTGCTTGCCATCAAACACTCATTCAACACAGGAATGTTTAACAGATTACAATATCTTGACATCAAAATGGTCTTCCATCTCTGTCTGCACCACAGTAGGCATTATTGTTTGCCATGTTAATTCCCAACTCCATGTGCAACTCAGCGGAGATCAATTCTGACTTTTAATAAGCTATCTGGTTATCAACTTCAGCCTGTGCTATGTACTATTATCACATCAGCCTGTGCTACGGACTATTATCACATCAACCTGTGATACGGACCATTATCCCATCAGCCTGTGCTACAGACTATTATCCCATCATAATCAAGCCTTTTCATTTGCCGAATAGCTATTAAGCTTAGAGTTATATGTTCCATTAATTCACCATTCACACAAGAGCACACATTTTTTCTCTGATGCATTTGTGATGGTTTGGGTTGGGAGCGTTCCGATGCATTTGTGATGGCTCGGGTTGGGAGCGTCTGTAATCCATTCTAATGTGCACATAGCAGGAGTAACGTGTGCGAAGGTCGAGAGCTCTCAGCGGGAGACACTCCAGACGATGGAGATTTGAAGGGCCACACATGTGAATTAGAGGCAAATTTCCATTGCAGGGTTTGCCACCTGAATGTGAGTAAGGGTGTTTTTTATAAGTGCCCCTCTCAATGGTGAAATTATCAAAGGGCAAATATCAAAACGCTGGCACATAAAAAAAATCTCCTACAGTTTGTTACGGGTACAATTCCTGAAATGTGTTTTTATTGTTTGACATCCAAAAAATAAGGTGTGATTTTCTCAAGCACGATTATCATTAATATGATTAATGAAGCCAGTATGTTGACTGAAATATTTCTTCCACTACTACCACTGAAATACCGTTTGATGATGCAGGAGATGCAGACTTGTTTCTAAACCGCTCTCTCTCTCTCTCTCTGTATGTGCCTGTCTGTCTGTTTGCCGGTGAGTGTATAGGACTGTTGGGGACAGTAGATGTACACACATGTACAATCCTACAGTTACACACAGTGTAATGGCCCCTCCCTCCCCCAACAGTTACACACAGTGCAATGGCCCACACGCCACCTCTGAGGGTCATCCGGTCAGCAGATGACATGGAGGGCATCTAAAGCTGGTTAATTGCAGTATCCTCTCCATCATTTACTCATATACCCTCAGAGGTCATAATATGTTCTTTACACTGTATGGCATTGATCAGAGGTCATAATATGTGTCTTTACACTGTATGATATTCATCAGAGGTCATAATATGTGTCTTTACACTGTATGATATTGATCAGAGGTCATAATATGTGTCTTTACACTGTATGATATTGATCAAGAGTCATTAGAGAGAGAGAATCAGAATTTGCAGTGAACAAAAAGATTGATGCAGGTGTTCAGCATGAGGAAAATTGTCTTATCTCTGTTAAAGGACTAGTTAAACGACATGACACTGATTGGCTTTTCCCATCTGAGGTTTGCTGATGGCTCGGCTTTGCTCATATCAGCCTTGTTCACCACCAGTCTTGACGCATCAAGCACTTCTGACCCTTGCTGGCTTGCCATGAACTCTGTGACCGGCACTTCTGCCTCCCCAGGAGTGAAAGCTCCTCTCAATCTGCCCACACAAGTGTACGGCCATCACATCCCCAAATCCAAATCTGCAAACAAGCTTTTCTCGGCCAAATGTAGGCTAATCTAATCATAACTCATTCACATCAGTCACTAGCATTACCATATTAATTCAAAATGGATTTTTAGCTATTTCTATATGAACAAAAGTGGTAAATTTTGTGTCCTTTTTTGTCTCTTTGGCTGTCTGCCTTTAAATCAATAGTGGAGAATCCAGCATTTTGTCTGCATAAATCTTTCAGTTAACTTTCTTCCCCAACTCATTAGCATCTCTAAAGCCCAGTGTATTATGGCGCTGCCTCAGACAAGGCCTGGTAATAAAACAAATGAAAGAGGCGAATGTGCCACGTCTCCTCGGCAGCCTGCCCCGCGCACCATGCACTGATAAAGAGCAGGGGCGGCATAAATTTGCCCGTAAATGCGGGGCTGTCATGTCGAAGGTGAGGGATCACGTCACACGTCAGCCCCCGAGCAGATGCCGCCGCCAGTCTAATGACAGTGACCGTGGGGGGGGGGGGTCGAAAGTGGGCGCTAGATGCCCCACCCTGTCCCCGAACCCCTCGCCCACGCGTCTCCAACCTCCAGGTCTGGGCCGCCCCCTGCTCTTGGGCACCAAACCGGCCCTGACAGCAATAGACTCACACGCTAACCCACACGCTAGCACCCTGACCCCCGGCAGATCATTCAAGCTAAATACGGGGACGTGAAAGTCCGACACAACAAAACGGGTGGGTGGGGGGGGGGGAAGGGAGACAAAAGAGGGTGGGAGGCGCCGGTGCTTATTCAAAAGAAGAGAAGAGGGCGTTAAAAAAGCCATTCGTCATGGACGCGGCCGAGGAGACGCTAGCGCCCGCTCTGCTTGCTGTGATGTATCACCACCGTCAGTCCACTCTATGGCTGCATGGCCTCCGCTTCTCCTTGCATGAGACAAGCCCAACCCACACACACACACAAGTCTACCCCCCCACACACACACAAGTCTACACCCCCCCTCCCAACACACACACACACACACACACAGAGTTCAAAGGAAGGCTGTTACTAGCATTAACCAGGCGGAGTCACATTTATGCAAACAAGCAAGAAAGGGAGTGGTGGGACATTTGTTCAAGCTAATTTGGGTAATGCATGGTGACAAAGGAACGGGATTCGCACAACTAGCATTAATACACCATCCATCATGGGCCTAACTGTCTGCTCAGATCTAATGGGAATATGCAAGATCCAGCCATGTTTCACACACATCTGGGCTTCATTAGCAGTGTGTGTGTGTGTGTGTTTGTGTGTTTATCAGTACTTTACAGTACTTTGAGACCAGACAGCAAAAACCTTGTCATGGCACTAGTTATCTGCTCAGAAATGTGAGGTGTGTGTGTGTGTGTGTGTGTTTGTGTGTCTGTGTGTGGGGGGTGGTGTATGCTGAAAAGAATTTGCTATATTTGTGCTTACGAAAGCAGGTCACGTCATGTGAGATTTAAAGGGTACCGAAATTCATTAGCAGATTTTGGTGTTGTTGGGGATTAGCAATCCCTTTATGATGAAATGTAATTGAATAGGCCGTGCATCTTATTTCTTTCCCATGCCAAATGTGATTTGGGGGGCTTCCTGTAGACCCTTGCTTAACAGGCCTAAGCCACAATCTCATTTCCAGCAAATGTGTTGTCCTTATTAAAGGTTACTGCAACAGCGTGAGTCACCCACTAAACTAGGCGGAGCCACAACAGGCTCATCAGCCAGCTCAGGCACGTTGCAGCTCAGCTAAAACAGCTCACAGTCCAGCGTTGCAGCTCAGCTAAAACAGCTCACAGTCCAGCGTGGCACGTTGCAGCTCAGCTAAAACAGCTCACAGTCCAGCGTGGCACGTTGCTTCTGCTAGATCTCCAGTGCTGAGGTAAATGGAACTGGCAGCATGCTTGTGCTCGTGAGTGTCCTCCTCTCCTCTCCATGGTATGATTTTTCATTTTCATGTCAAGTCCATCCAAAGTATTCACTGAAAATAACTCGGGTAACATTAAGCATAGAACCCCTGAAATCAATAGGACACCGCTGCAATATGGAATCCATTAGGATTGCATCAGATCTGGGGGCGAGAGGATGGAACCAAGGTCGTGTGACAAACGCTCATCTCGTCTCGTCCGCCTCACGGAATGAGGTGGGGAGGGGCGTCCTCACGCCCCATATGTCACCCACGCGCCGTGGCAACCGCTTACCAGGGTGTGGGCCAGGGGGACGCAGAGCGCGGCTCAAGGGTCATCCTCGCAAATGAAGGCCAATATTTTAGCATGGAGAGAGAGAGAGAGAGAGAGAGAGAGAGAGTCATGGGATTGACCTCTGCTCATGTTCAACCTGATGCCTGCTTATTCCACCATGATGGGAGATTGTGGTACAAGAAATCAATATGTGCATCACCTGGGAACAACCTATTAGAGCTCTCCGCCTGGGAACAACCTATTAGAGCTCTCCGCCTGGGAACAACCTATTAGAGGTCTCCGCCGTCCCTGTGAGTCACGTTAAATAACAACAGCCTGCTGTAGTGATCCATGCAGTTTGTCACTAAGGGTGTAAGTTATTTATAACTTAGTCAGAACAATGTGTAGATTTTTTGACCCAACCCACCCGAAACAGCAATATTTTTTGATAAGCTTGACCGAAGCCAGCGTCCTGGTTATGTGCTGACCTGTGAATCACTACCCTGCAGCATATGGCCGGGCACCTGACCAGACGGTGGGTTATTTGGATTTGTGTGTCAAGAAGGACAGATTTCATGCCAAAAGCCCTGTTAAATTAGTTAAACTTATGGCCTATCAGTTGATTAAGAGTGCCAACTCCTCTCCCTCCCTCGTCTACACTTCTCTCCATCCCTCCCTCGTCTACTCTTCTCTCCATCCCTCCCTCGTCTACACTTCTCTCCATCTCTCCCTCGTCTACACTTCTCTCCATCTCTCCCTCCATCCCTCCCTCATCTACTCTTCTCTCCATCCCTCCCTCGTCTACACTTCTCTCCCTCCCTCGTCTTCTCTTCTCTCCATCCCTCCCTCGTCTACACTTCTCTCCATCTCTCCCTCCATCCCTCCCTCATCTACTCTTCTCTCCATCCCTCCCTCGTCTACACTTCTCTCCATCTCTCCCTCGTCTACTCTTCTCTCCCTCCCTCGTCTACTCTTCTCTCCATCCCTCCCTCGTCTACACTTCTCTCCATCCCTCCCTCGTCTACTCTTCTCTCCATCTCTCCCTCCCTCCCTCCCTCGTCTACTCTTCTTTCCATCTCTCTCTCCATCTCTCCCTCCCTCCCTCCCTCATCCACTGTTCTCTCCATCTCTCCCTCTTCTGCTGCTGCCCTGTTATGTAGGCCAGTAGGGCAGCATGTGCTCACTAGATGAGTGATTAGTGTCGTGTGCACCGCGGGGATGGAGAACAGCGATAAGATAGCAGGAACAATGACGTGTGTGAATACCTGCCAGGTGCCCCCCTCCCCTCCCTCAGCAGTTAGCGCACAAAGAGCCCCCAATGTTTTGGGCTCCTGAGAACCCCCTCTGGGATGCATCCTCATGGCAACATTCAATATGAAGCCTTCTCACAGTCTGACTTGCACTATACTGCAGTATTGTTGTGTTGTGCCTCTCAAACCACAGATAGCGTCTGAACTCCCAGCACCCACCGGATTCCAGGCAGCATTTCCATCAGCCTGAAATAATGACATGAGTCAGAAATGTCTAAGTCAATTCCACTATAGTCATGATCGATTCGTAACACATTTTGTGGTTTGTGTGTGTGTGTGTGTATGTGTGTGTGTGGGGGGGGGGGTTGCTTTGCGGCCAGAGGCCAAGCCAGTTGGTTATCTCTGGGGCTCAAGGCTGTGGCCATTCATTACACAGGCGGCCTGAAAGGTGGCTGATTGGCAGCCTCTGATGGTTAATGCAGCGATAAGGCCCTTGCGTCACTCGTCACCGAGCGCGCCTGACCTGCATTGTTTCTCCAATCATGCCTGGCACAGAATTGATCGGTAGATAAGAAAATTGACTTCTCAGCGGAGCTTTTTTCTTTCCCCCCTCTCTCTCCCCCTCTCTTTCTCCCTCCTGTAGTAGTCTTGTGGAAAAGGCCAGGCAAAGCCACTTGTGTCTGAATTTATTGGTAAATGAATCAATATGGCTTTTCTTTGGCTTTAAATAAAGGTCTTCCACTTGTAGTCAGGGAGAGTATCTATGGCTCCCACCTGGGGCTGGTACGCCGGGAAGGTCGACAGCTGATATCTGCTAGTGGACGTGAGCTGAGGAGGGAGAGGGCAGACCCTGAGCAAAGCCGGCTCTTATGGGGGGAATAACTCACCTCCCCACAGAGCACACAGTAATGGCCCTGACTGCATAAACTGACGCTTCGAATAGCCCAGGCTACCACTCAAAATAAAAGTACGTTCAATAAACTGACGCTTCGAATAGCATTAGGAAGTTATTCAGTAAGCTATACACACTTAACTCAAAACAGTTGTTAGGCTTATGTCATTCAGGGGGTCGTTTCTAGAAAGCATCGTTTGCTAACTCGCGTCGCAACCTTGGTAGTTCGCTCCATCGTTCTTGGATTTGGTGTTTCTAGAAAGGGTAGTTTGAACTCTCAATCGCAAACAAGGACGCAAAGTTTGGTCGTTTGAACTACTGCCCCTAGGCAGTCGCACTTGTGTCGTTCCTTAGTAGTTCCTGTTGGTGTCCAGAGCGCCTAACCAAAAATCACAACCGCCTAACCAAAATTTGCGAAGTGGATGTTTATCTCGTGACTCAATGATTGATCTATCCTGTAAGCTTAATTTTGATTAAGACACTGCTCCCCTACTTGGCTCATTCTTGCTATTTATGTTAATTAAAGTATTGCCTTGCTTTTAGTATTATAATCTTCACAGTCCCTAACAACAGCAGTGTTAAATGGTGTAGTGGCTAAAGCAGATGACTTATTATCCCAACGTTGTAGGTTCGATTTTCTTATGATGTGAGATTGTCCTCTTGCTTCTCGCTACCTGCAGGTGAACTAGTGTGACACGTAGAATCAATTGTTTTTGACTGATGTATTGTACCTATTGTTGTGTCTCGTAGGCCTACTCTTACTCAGAGGTGAAAAGAAGAGATAGGATGCGAACTCCGGCCGAGCGCGCAGTGCACCAATGCGCGGCCGTTAAGCCACGAGACAGTTGATAACCTATTGGATACCTAGATATTTGTCCAGGCTATATATTTTTTCCAACACAGATATTTAACACAAATAATGACTCATATTGGTCTGCTTAAGTTACCTGTTTTATATGCTTGCAATAGGTTTAGGTTTTGGCTGATGGCAATGACAATACCAGCATTAATCACTCGGTTTAGATTAGAAACATGTCGACATAGGCCATGACAGAACATTTCTAGGGGGTGGGGTATTACACGTTGCCACTGTTTCCACCAATGATATGTATCGTTGCATCATCAACAACGTTGTTGGAACTACAGTGTTCAAACGTCGGAGGTAGCGAATTGCGACACAGGTACGATGCTTTCTGGAAACAGGTGTAACAGTGTCCTTGTTTGGTCGCAAGTTGCGTCGTACCATGGTGGTTGAGCAACGTCGTTGCTAACTTTTCTAGAAATGACCCCCTGATCTGTAGTCACATGCAGCCATGCCTACATTTATTAGGCTACACATGTATTAGAGGCCACATTAATTATAGGCTAATATAATATTCAGTATTCATTATTGAATGCTTAGCTGGAATGATGTTTCCCTATCATCCTACATGTGGGCATGTAATTGAGCTACGGGTTTTCTTCAGGAATGGCATGTTTGAACGGGCACTGCATTAGTACAGCTAATGCACACAGAAATGAGAACCTGTAAGAAACAACTGTCCTACACACTTTTCACAAATGCTAGATGCAAATGCAGACAATTACAAAGAGTAATAAATAGTAAAACATTGTCTTAGTGGACAAAGCCCACTCCACATTTTCCATGAGGCTGTCTTTCTGAATCACTGCCTCTGATTAACTAATTAATGCCACAGCACGGCCTTTTTCATGCTAATGGCTCGTCCTCGGTGCTCGCTAATGCTCCACGTTATCTCAACCTGAGATAAGATTGTGTGTCAGTCAGCCAGGAGTCTCCACTGGGCTCTGGCGTTTCTCCTTCTGTCTTCAGCAGCAGGGAAATAAAGGGCCCGCATCTGATGGCATCTGTAATATATATGTCAGCACTATTACTTGATTATACAGGAGCAGGAGAACAGCAGGCTCTGGAACACAACACGAGCATTCTCCAGTGGGTCCTTGTGATGTTGAATTGTTCCTCAAATGCAGCGTAGAGGCAGCTGATTGCCTGATCCTTCCTCTTCTCTTCACTCTCAATCTTCCTCCTCGTTCTCGCCTAATCTATCTCTTTGCCATTCTGTTCTGCTGCGTTCCCTTTCTCATCATTAGCGAGAGTACCGCTAGAAGAATGGTGTTTGTACCGCTAGAAGAATGATGTTTGTTTGGAAGTCTTTCCTCTGGGTGCAAACGACGACACATGCTGGCTCTCTCTCCCTCTCTCTCTGTCTCTCTCTCTCTCTCTCTCCCTCTCTCTCTCTCTCTCAACTCTCAGGAGAGGTGTAGTGGCAGCAGATGGAGGGCTGTGGCAGGGGTTCATCCCCCCTGGTAGGAGTGAGGATGTGGGGGTCAGAGCGGCTGCATGCCAGTGCTGATGACACGTCCCCTGGGCGCCACGCTGGAGCCAACAGCAGGCCAATCAGCACAAAGTCATCAAGTGGGAGGAAAGGCCAATCAAACAGAGCACAGTGCCGCGGCAGGGAGGTGCCAGCACCAGGACACCTCCACCCGAGACATCACCAGGACACCTCCACCCGAGACATCATCAGGACACCTCCACCCGAGACATCACCAGGACACCTCCACACGAGACATCACCAGGACACCTCCACCCGAGACATCATCAGGACACCTCCACCCGAGACATCATCAGGACACCTCCACCCATGACATCACCAGGACACCTCCACCCGAGACATCATCAGGACACCTCCACCCGAGACATCATCAGGACACCTCCACCCGAGACATCACCAGGACACCTCCACCCGAGACATCACCAGGACACCTCCACCCGAGACATCACCAGGACACCTCCACCCGAGACATCATCAGGACACCTCCACCCAAGACATCACCAGGACACCTCCACCCGAGACATCACCAGGACACCTCCACCCGAGACATCATCAGGACACACAGCCGCACCAGCACTAGAGGAGCCATTATCAGGACGCCTCCACCCAAGACATCATCAGGACACACAGCCGCACCAGCACTAGAGGAGCCATCATCAGGACGCCTCCTCCCGAGACATCATCAGGACACCTCCACCCTCGCTGCGCTTTAAGACGGAGCCGCCGAGAGGATGTCTCTGTTCTATGGGGCCTGAGGGGGGAACAAGTGAAACGCTCACGTTGCCAGATAGACTGTAATTCCTCTTGCGCTGGATAACTCACTTGAAAATGAGATGGTGTCACATGTGCTCTTCCAAAGCTCTGAAGGGCTTTTTTTTTACAAGAGACGCAGTACCACAAATCACTGCATAGTGCAGAAACACAGTGTTGATTTAGACTTCCAGAAAGTGCAACCAAGTAAGCTTTCAGCCTAGCAACCTATTACGTCTAATGAGCCACCAACACCCCCACATCCCTGTATCTACTCTCTCCAGCCTCACTGTCAGCGTGTACCGGAAAGCAGAACATCCAACCATGGCAACGGCAAAGCCATAAACCTCCCGACCGCCAACCCTTTCACCCACACTAGCAGCAGCTCAGTG
Source organism: Alosa pseudoharengus (assembly GCF_046254945.1). NCBI lineage: Eukaryota > Metazoa > Chordata > Actinopteri > Clupeiformes > Clupeidae > Alosa > Alosa pseudoharengus. Next base: position 40,716,882 of record NW_027468565.1, on the reverse strand, counting down.
GAGACGGCTCCACCATGACAAGCAAAAGCAATTAAACTGCTTCTTAATAACCCCAATCCTGCTCTCCACCCACTCAGACCATGATCACTAACCTAACTGTCAGTCAGCACCTTACAGGGAGTTGAGGGTGGGGGTTGGGGGTGGGGGTTGGGAGCAATGGTTAACCCTGCACTATCCTTCTATCTCCTGATGACCCTGTCAACCTATCCCACCCACTGGGATAAAGCATGACTGCCAGAGGTGAAATATATGTTTCAAAATTAGTTAGTTGTAAAAACCACCTGTGTAAAGTAGGGATGTAGTTTCAAGCAGGTCAAAGATGAACCAGTGTAAACATTTCCACTATAAATTCTAGTCCTGAAAGAGTTCTTTCCCCCATGCAGGACTCAGGGGACTCCAGAGATATCTGGTATTCGTGGTGCGATGTGCTGTCCAGTCATGGACATGGCTTCACACGTCAACACAACATAAGATGCAGACTGGAACAGGCAGAGGCGGACAGAGTACACAGCTTCATTACTTGAGTAAAAGTACAGATATCCTTTGCTAAATTTTACTCAAGTACAAGTAAAAGTACAACAGTCAGATGTCTACTTAAGTAAAAGTACTGAAGTACTTGTTTTTAAAAGTTGACTTTGGCGGAAAGCTGAAGGTGATTGCTGATAGGCTGTCCCAATCAGTGGCGCCTGCACAATCCAATCACGTTTGAGAGGGAAACAAGAAATTGAGGGTTTCCCAGATTTCTATTTTTTCCTTTTTTTTTATATAATGGTTATGGATAGAAATGTAGTGGAGTAAAGAGTACAATATTTGCCTCTCAAATGTACTTGAGTAAAGTCATGAGTACTCCCCAAAAATGATACTCGAGTAAAGTACAGATCCCTCAAAATTGTACTCAAGTACTGTACTCAAGTAAATGTACTCCGTTACTGTCCGGCTCTGGGAACAGGAAATGGAAATCACCTGAACCTCAATGATTTTTGGGAAATAGTGGGCCCATGCCCCACAGTTCCGAAAAACGAATGACATTTTAGGATGAACGAAACCGAAACAGAAAACTCATTTCAATTGTTCTGACGTGAAAACACTTTTTTCAATATTAGATCATTAGTTAATAACAGTATTTATCGCTCCAGTTAACTCTTTTTTGAACATTATCTGGAATCTGTATCTGTAATTGTAATTGTTTTGTTAATCAAAAGTCAGCATTCTACACATAGTGTTCTTCAGACCCTCAATAGTCAAATCTGAGTCTGGAATAGGATAGTTCGAGTTGGTAAGATGGATTTCCTACCCAACAGTATCTTCCTTTTACAAATATGTAAATTACGGAAACAGTCCTTGAAATACAGTAAGTTAGTAGAGACAACAAAATATCTCTTTGTGTCATACAATTGGCAGCAACAAGGTTATGTGTTTACGGGGCTTAAAGCAAGGAAAATGTCTCTGCCTGAAGTTATCAGACATTTTTGAAGATGTTGTTAAGCTAATTAGCTATTTTAAAATCCTAAATGGCCTGGCCCACACCTGAATTCAGGTCCAGTGCTTTTAACCGTTAGCCTTGAAATCTAATGGGCTATGAAGTCATCTTTACTTTAGGACTGCAATAAAAAGCTTAGGCTATCGTGCCACCTGACATAAATCAATTTATAAAGGCAATGTAATTTTTAAAAGAACACTAATAAATGTTCTTCTATAATGTTCTAAACGATTACCGTTTAGAAGAGAGGCCTGGAACAGTAACCTAAAAACCATACAGATTTTACTCCCTGGTCCTTCAGGCTACCATACAGATTTCAATCCCTGGTCCTTCAGGCTACCATGCCAATTTTACTCCCTGGTCCTTCAAGCTACCATGCAGATTTTAATCCTTGGTCCTTCAAGCTACCATGCAGATTTTACTCCCTGGTCCTTCAGGCTACCATGCAGATTTTACTCCCTGGTCCTTCAAGCTACTGAACTGACCCCTGGGGTTGACCTCCTGGTCAAGCCGATTTGGGGATTCTGTAAAGGTCAAAGTAGGTGAAAGGTCAAAGCACCAGAGTTTGAGGGGATGAGGTGTCGATAAATCTGAGGTGACTGAGTGAATGCACTAAAACTGATTTGACCTTTCAGGACTAGTTTAATTATCTTCAAATACATCCGGTTGACTTGCTTTCTACAAAGCATAACATATCTCAAAATATTCCAGATATGAAAATCAAATAATTCCAAATAAAGTTAAATTGGCAACAAATGCAGATGCAACAATTGGCATTTGCAACTGTTTTGACTGACAGATAAGTGAGCCTGTACACCACTGTTTTGCAAAATAATTACCATTAAATACATTACATTGTTATGGGCCCCAGGAACCAAACATGCCATTCTGTTCTTTCATTTCTTTAGATCACAATGTTACAGGGAAAGTTTGAGGATATTCTTCATTTAGTTAACTACTACTATGTTTCTGAGAATGTTGAAAGCACTAGTTCTATGAAACCAACATGAATGGACATACCCTATTAGGCGTTGGAAGAAAGATAATCACTACAAACAATCTAACAAACCCAACAAGATAGTATCCTTGCCAGACTACCTTCATATTAGAGGCCACGTCCATAAACATAAGGGCATGGCAATGACATTTCCATTTGGAGGGAGTGTTATTCCCCAAGGACACACATCATAACAATGGAGGTTTGAGAAGCTTGCCTTAGCAAGTGTCAATTACGCTAACAGGCTGGAGGCAGCGCAGCCAAGGATGGTGTAATGATGCTGGGATCTGGCTTTGCAGGTCTTAGGTCAAGCACCCCAACAACTGATGAGGGAGCTAACAGAAGGACATTTAGGGATCATTTGACAATTCCCCTGCATTCCAAAAGACCGTAACACACAACACTAAACAGCGTTTCTCAGAGGGGAGCACAGGCCCTTTGTGTTGTCAGGCTGTGTAGCGTTGTAGTGGAGGAGGAGGTCACCGCATGGGAGAGGAGGAGGAGGAGGAGGTGAGCGCACGGGAGAGGAGGAGGAGGAGGAGGAGGAGGTGAGCGCATGGGAGAGGAGGAGGAGGAGGAGGAGGAGGAGGAGGTGAGCGAATGGGAGAGGAGGAGGAGGAGGAGGTGAGCGCATGGGAGAGGATTTCTTCAACGGGAAAAGGATTCCTGGCGACAGGGAAAAGGAATGGGCTCCATCAACAGCACGGAGAGGCGAACAAAGGCTTTTCACCGGCAGCAGCAGTGGCAGGGCTGGAGATAAATGTTTGACTGAAGGCTGTTCTCTGGACTGGCGTGTCTTAACGATCCGCAGCCTTGACACCCTCCCCATCTCTCTCCCGCTGTGGGACTGTGTGACACGCACGAGGCTCAGAGTCATTCGTCTGAGCGCAGACAGGCAGCAGCATGCCACTTTCTCCTTCTCGTGTCCAGCTGGGGCCTGGAGGTCTGTCGGACTCCATCACATTTTCCATCCAGTCTTCTTTGCATTTTGCAGTAAAACGTATGAAAGCTGCTTGTTACTTTGGCTGAAAATAAGTGCATTTACTGAGTAGTGCTACAGAGTCGAGTCTTTTGTTTCCATCATTTGTTTTTTTTCCCCAGAAGCCTCTATCAGCTGGTGCTTTTGATGTTTTCTACTGTCTGATGTTTCCCAAAATGGCCTCTTATGTTTTCCAAATAGCAGGCAGAGTGAAGCGAAACAACCCTCCCTGAACCCAAGTGTCTTGATAAGCACTATCCTGTAGCATTAGCCTATTTCATGCTTGTTAGACAACCACCATCTCCTTCAGGTGCTCTCATAGCTCTCCATACAGCCGGATTCAGAGAGGGAGAAAGCCATTATTAAAAGCCCATCAAAAACATTAGGAACATCCATTAGTGCAGGACATTGGGAGACTGTTCAACAAGTCAAAGGAAAGAAGCTGGGCAAGACCAGCCCGAGTTTATAAACAGACCTCTAGCCACTGCAACCTTATTAGTGCTTTTTCTCCTCAGTCACTGCATACATTATGACCAAGCATTTAGCGCTGAGGCAATCCAATGCAAGCCATTAAAAATGAATCCGTCTCAATTAGGCCATGCATTAACAACATCCCAAGTGAGGGATCTCCACAGCCGCCGCCCTCTGGATGCACACTTGCGTGAGGAGATTCCTGGCATAGTCAAAGAAACATCTAGTCCTTTTTACAGATGGCTAATGTGCTCTCCACTAGTGGCACAATTGAAGGTGCGGAGAGATCAATCGTACTCTTTGCTTTTCCAACTGACAGCTGGCAACCCAAAATTACACATTAATGAGTTTCACTTGATTTCAGGCACGTTTATCTGGACTTCATGGAGCAACCAAGATCAGGAAAATGGCTTGGTCCTGTACTGAATAATGTGCTGTTAGCTTTCAGACCAGTCGTATCAGCAGGTAGTGCAATGAGAGCCGTAAGTCACACACATGCTAGTTTGCTTTCAGACCAGTCGTAATGAGAGCCGTAAGTCACACACATGCTAGCTTCATGGCAATTCTTTGTATCAGCGTTTTGGGCCGCAGCCCGATCCTCCGTCACCAAAGGCACAAAGTCAGCAATAACCCTCCAGCTTTCCAAATGGTACTTTTTGTGAGGGGTAGAGCGGTGGTGGGAAAGTCCCCCCCCCCCCCCCCCAAATAAAACTTCTCAGATTCCACAGCGGACATGCCGTAGATCAAGGTGGGAGGCTTTTATGCCTATCTACCAGCTGACCCTGTGGCCATGGATTTTGATCGGCTACTGTACTCCATTTGATGGCGCTGGGAGCGTTCACCGTGACAACCACTGCCCCTCCGAACTCCCACCCCCACCCTTCACATATCCCCATGAATGACAGAGCCATCCCTCACGCCAGAGCGCTGTCAGAACTAGAGAGAGGCTGACATGCACATCCCTGGCTTTGATTGATGGTGTGTATTTTAACATCCCGCCCCCCCCCCCTTTTTTATCGGCTGAGGCGAGGCAATCAAAAGCGCGCTCGCAGTAATCAGCTGCAGACTCATAGATTCACGGCAGCCATATTGGCGCGTACACTGTATATATCTATAATGTCAGATATGAAATTGTCTCAGTGGCGAGATAACTATGTGCCATGGGATAGACAATGAGAGGAATAAAAGAGATGACAGCCCAGCACACTGCAGCTTTTCCTGGGGGTTATAGATAGCTTTTTGATTTATTTGATTGCTCATTTAACCTTGCTAGGAGCAGTGGACTGCCTTGAAGTGAAAAACAACAGACTCTGTGTGATTCCCTGTGATTTTTCAACTGGAAGGTGTTTAGTTTCGAGGCCATTTCTACCAGAATGTTTGAAGTCAGTGAAGAAGAACACATGAGACATCAAATGAATCTTCTCTACTGAACGTCATCTACGGATTTCTTTTATTTATTGGATTCTGTGCATTACGCATTTCATTCTCTCCTGTTTGAGGATGATGTCTATTGTTAACTCAGCCCAGTCTTGGTGATCCAACCACAGGGCCCAAGTCAGCCCAGTCTTGGTGATTCGCTGATCCTGCAGCCCTTCCAGCCGCTGCTCTCATGTGTTTAATAGACAACATCCGGGAGACGTGTGCGCACCCTAGACATTAGTGCATTAGGCATTAGTGGTGTAGTGCACTCAGATCGATTCGAATCGATTCGGCGATGCATTGCAATGCGGGGCATGCACAGTTCAGCATCGATGCGGCAACGTGCCATAATCGATTATGTCACTGTTTATTTTCTGGCCTTGAGTGGACAATAAAGTTGTGAAGTTTCAATTACTTCTGGGGGCATTTCCGGAGCAACGGTGTAATGACATGCGCAGCCTGTAGCTACATGCTAAGTGGCAGCACTAGCTAGCATAACAAAACTAAAGAATCAAGATGACGGAGGGAGATGACCGCGATAGACGGGTAATTAAAAACGCACCCAAAGATTGGAAAGCGGACATCTAGGCACATTTCGGATTCTACTATTTTAATGGGAAACTAGACAAGACGTACGCGGTGTGTAAAACCTGACACACTAACATCAAGCACGTTGGCAATACAACTAACTTCACGAACTATGTCGATCGTTGGCATCCTGAGTTGGCTTCGTTACTGTGTGTGCAGTATGTGCAGGGTAGGAATTTCACGACGGCCATGGCCATCGTTGCTCCTTGCGTTGGCCGTGATGCCCCTTTGAAAATCAGAGGTTTACAGGCCACGGTGGCCTTGGTGCCCCCTTCTTTCAATATTCTGTTTTGTGTCCGACTAATAACGATTTTTATTTAGCCTATGGCCTGTCAAAATAATCTAAGCATTCACAGCGCAAATTAATTTAGTCTTTTATGCAATGGAGGAAGTGACAGCGCACGGCAAGAAAGAAAGTGCATCCAAATTCACCCATTCTTCTCAGTTGAACTACTCGCGAACGAGCCTACTCATCACACAGACATCACAAGTAGCCTATCACATCACATGAAAGAGCTTTTTCTCAGCTTTTAAACTATGTTAGCCGTTAATTGCTGTGGTGAACGGTTCGCGAGAAAATTACACTTAAGTGAATAATATAATTCAATTTAATCATAATTCTGCTGATATGAAGGTTCTGCACCCATCTCCCTACCCATTCATCTTGGTGGAATACTTCACAAACCCTTCGTTCAACACATAACAAACCATATATCAGAATAAACAGCTGACCTTACCGAACAGAAAGGTGTAAAGCAGTCCCCTGTACAATTAGCCGTTACAGAATAATCCAGTTCTGAATTTGCAGCAAATTTCAACATGCATGGATGTCTCTAAATTTGAGCTTTAAGTTTTACAATGTGTTTAAATTACCGTATTTTCCGGACTATAAGTCGCACTTTTTTTCATAGTTTGGCTGGTCCTGCGACTTATAGTCAGGTGTGACTTATATATGAAAAAAATTAGCGCTCTCAAATGCACAAGTCCTGTGCACTTTCAGTCAGAGATTAGTGCTTGCGCCATGTGCATACTTAAATCCTAGCCCGGCCTCAGATTCGGACAAATAAAATCCAGTATAATTTTGTTTCAATTTAACTGATAAAAGAGCTCTTCTTAATAATTTATTGGTTTAATATTGTTGCCAATGAAAAGTCATCGTCCTACACCATGAGTCTCCAACACGTTGCTCTCAAGCTACTAGTTGCACGCAGCCCCTGTCTGAGCTAGAGGCTGAAGCAATAACCTACATTTAAACACAATTGTTGCTGCCAGGCATCAGCCTACGAATTTTATAAAAAAGTCAATCTTGCATAATTTAAAAAATAACTAAATTTAGGCTATCTTAGACCTCTTTGGCTATACGGAATAAGGTTTCCCTTGCAGCACAGCACACGTTCCATGAATGAATGCAAGCGGATGCCTTATCTCGCAATAAGTGGATGGAAATCCCGACACTCTTTCATACATAAAACTTAATAGTGAACCACTGCCATTGATAGCCTACCGGTATGCCGCTCCAAACGAAACGTATAGGCCTATGTCTCACAGTAAAACACAAGAAATAAAGGCCTATAGCTGACTCGAATAAGCCATGGTCCAAATAAAGGTACTGTGCTTTACCCAGGCATAACGTGAGGATTTAGGCCACGATAGTCTGTCCCCTAAACATTCCTCACCCGTTATCTAGACATGCATGAAAACATTTGAAAACAAAACTCACTGCCATGTAATATTTGATCGCTGTTTTGCTACTAATTATCTTTCACGTGAATACGCACAGAAAGTGAAAGTAGGCCTTATATGCGCTCCGTATCTGTAGCTGTCAGTTCACGTCCGCAATCGATTATAACGTTCCTCAAATGGAGAACACATCCATGTTCTCTCGCGTTATATTATAGGCTGTCATGCTTCTGTGTTTGCAAAATACCTGACGGTTCCAGATCGCTAAACGCTTGTTTTCCTTTCCTGTCGATAGCGGTTGATGTAGAAGCACCTATAGGCTATAATTTGACTTTAGCGGTGACAAATCCTGCTGAGAGAGAGAGAGAGAGCAAAGAGAGAGAGGCACCCCCAAAGTGGTCCTGCGTGTGTGTGTGTCTCTGCATGGGGTTCAACTGAAGTCAGAGTTGGTCCATCCAGTCAATAGTCCCGCATTCAGGCCCCATTATTAGATTAACGTCAGACAGCGCTGTAAAATGTGTGAGAATTTCTCCCATTATGATGGCTAGAGTTGCGGGATTTTTATTAGTATGCTCAATACTTAGTAATAATTTATGCGCAATACCCGCAATCCCGTGCTGAAATTTAGGCCCTGGTTTTAAATGCGCATCTTATTTTCTCTCGCTCTCTCGGGGAGCATTTGTTCTGCTGCCAGCTTGTGCCAATATATCGTCTAAAATGCTTGATTGCATTGCATTCTCCATATTTTTATCTAAATTTTCATGTACCACATCAGCATTTTTGTTCAGTGAATCTTTTGTAAATTGCTTTACAATAGCGTCGGGCCCTTGTCAGCAGCCTTCAGCTTGCCTCCGAGTCTTGCCACTATTTACTCCTTCGTCTTCAACATTCCCTGTAGAATTCTCAATATTTTTGGCCTCAATGTGTCCAGTTACATAGTCTGTCTGTTCTTAGTCTTGGATTCTGTGAAATAAATTTCTAAATATCACCTGCTTGCTGCAGCTTCGGTCTGCACGTCCTTTTAAAACCGCATATTTTTCTCTCTCAAGCATTTCATCTGCTGCCGGCTTGTCTCTCCACATCGTCCAAAATGCTTGATTGCATTGCATTCTCCACATTTTAGCTAAATGTTCATGTATCATATCAGCATTTTTGTTCAGTGAATATTTTGTAAATTGCTTTACAATTACCGTCGGGCCTATAGGCCTATCACCTGGCTTGCTTCAGTCTCTTCTAAAACTGCATCTTTTTCTCTCTTGTGAGCATTTAATCTGCTGCTTGTGACCACATCGCCCAAAATGCTTGATTGCATTGTATTCACCACATTTTAGATACATTTTGGTGTACCACATGGCATTTTCTTTCAGTGAATCTTTTGCTTTGCAATTACCTTCTTGCCCTCCTCTTGGCTGCCTTCACTCATTCGTCTTCATTAACATTAGGCTAATCTTTTTTGGCTCAATAATCCAGTTACATAGTCTCTGTTTTTGGTTTTGGATTTTGTGAAATACATTTCTAAATAAATGTGACTTATAGTCCGGTGTGACTTATATATGTTTTTTTCCTGTTCATGACGCATTTTTTGACTGATGCGACTTATACTCAGGAGCGACTTATAGTCCGGAAAATACGGTATTCTACATGATTTCATAATGGGCCAAATACAAAATAAATGTTACAAATATCGCCTAGATATCGATAAATCAGAGGACAGCTGACTAAGAGTTTGTGAAAGTGGCCTTAATGATCACAAAATGCTAAGCATGCATCTATGTTATTTGAGTTTCTTAAAACTGAGCTGTGCTTAAATTGTTCAATACATGATTTCAGTATGTATACTGAAGGCCAAATATAAAATAAATGTTAAATATATCCTAGATATCTAAATATTAGAAATATTAGACCTAAAATGGTGAAATTCCATTATTTAATGACATTTATGACAAAGATACAGGAGAGTGATAATGCACACATAGCAGCCAATAAAATCTGTTCAATATCTGACTGCTTGTATTGCCTCATGACCTCAAAATTTGCCTTGTTGTGTGCAGTAGAATTTTGATGCATAGCAATGCATTGCAATGCATCATAGAATCGAATTGAATCGAATCGTTACCTGGTGAATCGTAATCGAATCGAATTGTGAGGGCAGTGCCAATGCACACCCCTAATGGTAAGCCAGCTACATCTGTGCAGACATGACTAAGCCAGCTACATCTGTGCAGACATGACTAAGCCAGCTACATCTGTGCAGACATGATTAAGCCAGCTACATCTGTGCAGACATGACTAAGCCTCATGACTAAGCCAGCTGCATCTGTGCAGACATGACTAAGCCACATGACTAAGCCAGCTGCATCTGTGCAGACATGACTAAGCATCTGTGCAGACATGACTAAGCATCTGTGCAGACATGACTAAGCAGCTACATCTGTGCAGACATGACTAAGCCACATGACTAAGCCAGCTACATCTGTGCAGACATGACTAAGCATCTGTGCAGACATGACTAAGCATCTGTGCAGACATGACTAAGCAGCTACACTCAGTGTGTGGGGACGCATCTCTCGTCCCTCTGAAGTAGCAGCGCAGAGCTGTGCTGATGCTATGCCCAGAGTAGAGGTCTACCGGGCGAGTGCAGACCTCTAGCCCAGAGCCTTCACCAGCAGGACAAATCACCCACCCGCAAGCACACTCAAAAACATCTACCTCCCTATCCATAATGCAATAGTATTTTTAAATATTGCCTTTTATTTATCATGCTTTCTGTGAGATAATAGCATTTGGGTTTTGCTTGTTAACATATTGGTTTCCATGAAACAGTCTGTAAAGAACCTTTCATACATAACAGTCTGTAAAGAACCGTTCATACATAACAGTCTGTAAAGAACCGTTCATACCGAGAGCTGCACACATTTGCCCAAATGGTTTGTTTGAAGCTTGGCAGCTTGTGAACACATTCTTTAGTCTAGTGTTTGTCTTGGTCTGATTCCCTCTAAGCAGACTCAGGAGGAGACACTAAGGCAGCGTTATTAATTCTTTAGTCTAGTGTTTGTCTTGGTCTGATTCCCTCTAAGCAGACTAGTGTTTGTCTTGGTCTGATTCCCTCTAAGCAGACTAGTGTTTGTCTTGGTCTGATTCACTCTAAGCAGACTCAGGAGGAAACACTAGTGTTTGTCTTGGTCTGACTCACTCTCAGCAGACTAGTGATTGTCTTGGTCTGATTCACTCTAAGCAGACTAGTGATTGTCTTGGTCTGACTCACTCTCAGCAGACTAGTGATTGTCTTGGTCTGATTCACTCTAAGCAGACTAGTGATTGTCTTGGTCTGACTCACTCTCAGCAGACTAGTGTTTGTCTTGGTCTGAGTCTAAGCAGACTCAGACTCAGGAGGAAACACTAAGGAGGTGAGGCAACACTGTAAGAACACTGTGCAAGTTCAGGGACTGAGAATTGTCAGGTAAAGTACTGATAAACACACAAACACGCGCACACACACACACACACACACACAAATATACAAACACACACAGACTAATATACAAACACACACACACACACACACACACAAATATATACACACACACACACACACAGAAATATATAAACACACACACACACAAATATACAAACACACACACACACACAAATATACAAACACACACACACACACAAATATACAAACACACACACACTAATACAAACACACACACACACACACACACACGCTAATATACAAACACACACACACACACACAGGAACCGTGAGCTTTATGGGTGATAACTGACACTATGTTAAGAGCATTAGGTATTATCAGGGGAGTCTGTTTCATCTCTTTTTGGGCAGACCCAATAATATCAGAGTTTTGTTTCTCTCTAGAAGCTTCCCTGTGTCTCCTGCAATCAAAGGTATAATACATCAAAGACAGCCTAGACAAAGACCAAACAGATCTGGTGGCGATCTGTTTTCTATTAACGGCACCCATACTCTGCACACCAGACCTGTGTGGCTTTCCAATTCCATGGACTGGTGGAGAAAAGAGACAGAAGAAAGAAGAAGGTGGAGATTTCCATCAGAATGTGTCCAGTTAGCGCTGCAGAATTGCGCCATTTGGCAGAATGAAGCCGATATTTACTGTTATCAAGCTCTTTGTTGTACTCTGGATACCAGTTACTTTCCAGGCTGAGTTTATTAAATGGGAAGTACGCAAACAGATTGCATGTAGGCTACTGTTACACACATGTAAAACTGCATATGAGGATTACACATACCAAACAATACCCTGAGTAATACAAACATGAATCAAACAGTGATATTCCTTCTCTTTAGAACGCACAAAGGTAAGTTCTAAATCCTACTAACTATATATATATATATATATATTCTCTCCACTTGGCTAGCTGCATTGTTATTCTTAGGGAGCACTTTGGTAGGTCTAGCCCTGCGGCCACAGCAAACGTCAGTGTGCTAAACAGTGCTGGAGGCCCAGAACACGCATGTGTAAAATGTTCCATGAAATGTCCCCTTGCCCATGAAATCATGTCCTAATCACACGTGCAATCAGGCTGATAAACATGGGTTTATTTTCTCCAGTGCAAGCTTAATTACCGAGCTTTGAATTAAATAATGAGGTGGCCTCTGACGGAAAATGATGGATCAGCGTATTGTGCCTCTATATGGAGCGTAAGGAGAGGCAAGGCCGAATCAACCTTTAGAATACGGATGGGAAAGTGAATTAACATTGACTTACATTATTGCCCATTGATTTATTGGCTATTTAGGGGGAACGTTAATGTATTTCTTTAAATAATTAATTACACAATATGTTGGAGAGGAGGAGAAAAAGTTATTACATTCACAAACACACACACACACACACACAGAAACAGAGGCCAATAGAAACAAACATGCATGCAAGCACACACTAGAAAAAACAGCAGTGTGAAACACAAGCAGGGCTGTTTCAAAATGGTCCTTAATACTGAGATAAGGGTTGTGGTTCTCCCCTCCCCCTCTCACACACACTCTGCAGGGAGCACATGCTAATTTATGCTAGCCTCTGGAACGCGGTGGTCTTTAAACGAGGGTTAACCCACTGGCTCCAATCTCACCGTGCAGGCAGAAGGAATAAAATTCAGATGAGTACGGGCCTAGTAGTAAATCACGAGAGCTTATCAATAAATAATTAGCTTTAAATGTGTTAATGACCTACGTTTGCTGACTCTGCCTTTGTTTATAGCTCCTGATGAAGGCATAGGGTCGTCATAAAGAGATGCTTCAGAGACACTGAAAGCCACTGGATTTCATAGCAGCGCTTCGTACGTGAGAGAGACTATACAAACAGGACACCGCAGTTCAGTTTCATGTGCACCAGTAAGATGCTGGCAAGGCCAAGTGTGAGAGCAGAATAATAAAATACCATGTGGTCTTTGGACCGGGGACATGGCTCAAAGCTACAGAAATGTGTTGACTTGAGATCACAGGTGTCTAAAGGTAGGTGTGTAAAGACACAGCCAGGGTCGTGTCCTCGTCTTTACTTCACACAGACACGCACACACAGTGAACAAAACAAACAAAAAGGTATAATAATAATGCCTCTTTTTAACGCTTTATATTTATAAAACCACATCACGGTGTGAAACACACATATTAATGTGTGATAACACAGATCTCACACTCTATTAATCAGTGCGTTTACACTGTAATGTGTAAAATGGAACCAAAGGTATTTGTTGCAGGGCTATTGCACTACATGTATGCGAAAGAAGTCAATAAATATGCAAATGCAGTCTGTTTTGGAAATGTTGCTATTTGTATCCATAAGATCAAACAATGAAAATCAATACCTTGGAACTTGACATATTTAAAATATAATAAATAAAGTTTCTATTCTATTCTATTCTAATTCTATTCTATTCTATATTTGGAGGACAA
>NW_027468565.1:40605833-40698333 GCF_046254945.1 Alosa pseudoharengus | reverse complement strand
AGTAGGCTATTCTTGCTCAGATGTTCAGCATCACCGATGGAATACATGAATGTCCACGTACGGGCATTGCTATGAGACGTCTTCCTAGATCATCTGACAAAGATAACGAATTCCCTCGGCTGACAAACTATATCTTCATAGAGAATATCGTCCGGGTAGGCTATATATATTTTCTGGCGGTCTCTAAAACCCCTCGCCCTGCGAAGAGAGTCCCTCACGATTTGCGCTCCAATGTCTATGGATCATCCAGGTACGCCGACATGTCTCGGGAGAAATTGTTAGTGGAGGGGTGGTACTTATAAAGGGTGTGGTTAACGGAAACCTCGGGTTAACCAAGAACATAACCTGGTCGGAGCAGGTTTGAGATGCAGCGTAAATTGCCATGGCAGCATACCTCGGTTAAAACCTATCCACCTTTCGTAGTACGGGTTAATCGGGAAGTTACGCCACACGTGATCAAGTTACTCTCGAAGTTACCCAGATAAGCCAGAAACCCCGTTTCATAGTACAGAAGCCTCGTTTCCTAGCCTGTGACTTGAGATGCCTTTGCTGCTCCGGTCCGGGTTTTCTTTCTGCCTTGGCTTTTGGTTGACTGACAAGGGAGGCGTCCAATCACCTGTGTTTGTTCTGCTACACCTGCTGCCACTCTCCTCGTCAGCCATGGCTTTTAAGCCATGCCATGTGGAACACTCTTTGCCGAGGTAGGCGCTGGACTGTGAATGGTCAGGAGTTGCTAGAGGGAAGTGACGGAGCAGGAAGGGAACGATGGATGTTGATGATGGCGGGAGTGAGGGAGGGAGTCACAACAAGCGGAAAAAAAAGTCAATTGCAAAGTACTAGGGATGGGCAAAGCGAGGCTTTATGAAACACTGAAACGTTCGAAGCAATTGTGCCGAATTGTTCCGAAGCTTTGAAACAATTCCGACACCTCAGAGCTGTTTAGGGTGAAACAAATCTGTCAAATGCTTCGTATTGGAGATGTAGTCTTTAAAGTTCGTGGCTTGCTGTGTTACCTGTGTTCAGTCTTTGTCAAAAGCTAAGCAGCATGCCCTTGGTCAATTACTGGATGGGAGACCACATGAAGTCACAATAAAGAGAATCTTATTGCTGCCACTATGTGTTCTCTAAATCACTTTCTTCTTATAAAAACTCTCGATTTTTGAACATTCTGAGAGTTTAGTTGAAACTGTGTGGTTAATGGTGAAGTAAGAAAACATAAACAGATACGATCTGAAAAAATACCTTACAAATCAAACGGGGATTGAACCACATTTGAGCAGCCTGGGCTACCGTGCAAAAAACACCCTCACTAACCACTACACCATCATGGTTATTGCTTAAGAGGAAGCTACACTGTTAATTGAACGCGGGGGCACGCCTGCCGACACCGGTGAAATGCACCGAAGGTTCACTTAACTTTGGTCACATGACATGGGGATTTTGAACGATGTTTCGAAGCAGTGGTCACATGACATGGCTGTTTTGAACCACGTTTCGAAGCAGTGTTTTGAAACACTTGTGCTTCGAAGCCTCGACACTGATTCGAGACGTCGGTTTCGAAAGTCACACCCCTACAAAGTACAAGAGAGTGTCATGATGAATTAAATATCTTGGGAAAATCAGAGGAATTTAAGGTGTTTGTCTCACTGGTGAAAGAGGGAGAACATTTTGATAAGTGGAGTCCAATGCAGCTTTCCAGCGTCGTGCACAAGGAAACTGGGCAGGTAAGAAGTGTGAGAAAGTTGAGGAATGGGTCACTGGTGGTGGAATGTGAGGATGAGGAACAGCTAAAGAAAGCAGTCAAGGTAACTGCATTAAATGGCCAGAAAGTAAAATGTGTGAAAATTCAGAAAAGAAGTAGAGGAGTTATCACAGGAATCCCGGTTACAGAGTCCATAGAAGAAGTGGTGGCTAGCATAAAAAATGTAAATATAAGTGAAGGGAAGAGATTAAAGATGAAAAGAGATGGGGTTTTATGTGAAAGTCTCTAAATTCTGCTTACTTTTGAGCAAGAAAACCTACCAGAGAAAGTGTACATTTGGCTACATGACTTACGATGTGAAGGTATACATACCCCCCCTCTAAGGTGTTACAAATGTTGAAGATTCGGGCACATAGCAGCAGTGTGTAAAGGGAAGACAAGATGCAGTAAATGTGGAGGAGAACATAAGTATGGTGAATGCGAGCAAGGGGCAAGTCAAAAGTGTTGTAATTGTGGAGGCGACCATAGTGCCGCATATGGGGGATGTGAGGTATTCAAACGAATGAGAGAAGTTCAAAGGATTAAAGCTGAACAAGGAATGTCCTATGCAGAAGCAGTTAAGCTAATCCCTAAACCAGTCTATGTGGCCAAAGAAGGTAATAGCAAGATGGGGGGAGAATGTACATCATGTAATAAAATTCAAGAGGACAAATGGAGCTGCTCAAATAAGTAGTAGAACGGATATAATTAAAATCATAGTTAAGTCGGCCAAAAAGTATTTGAACGCGCAAGGGTTGGAATGGGGTAATGTTGTAGATGCGCTTAATGTATCAGAGGTTAGCATTGTATTGTATTAGCACAGTATTGAGTAAAGTTTTAATCAGTAATTGTTATAATCCATGTAGGCAGTTAGAAATGAAACAAATGGAAGGAGTGTGGGAGGATCTGTCTGGGAAGATAATCTGGTGTGGGGACTTTAATGCGCATAATTCACTGTGGGGAGATAGGGATGATAGTAATGGGGCTGTTCTAGAAGAGTTCATGGGTGAGGAGGGTTTAGTGTGTCTTAATGATGGTTATGCTAGATATCTCAAGAGGGACTGAATCAGCAATAGATTTGACCATAGTGTCCAGGAATGTAGCTGATAAATGTGAGTGGGAAGTCCTGGCTGGGAATACAATTGGGAGTGACCATTACCCCATTAGGGTTCAGGTAGGGATAGAAGTGGAAAAAGACTGAAATAAGAGGAGGGAGGTGGTTATTAGATAAAGTTGATTGGGATAAATATACAGAACTCAGTGAAGAGTGGTTGTCCTTTGTTGATGAGAGAATGAGTATTGAAGAGTTATGCAGGGAAATTAGCTCAAGTATAGTGGTGGCAGCAGAGGAGGCAATCCCTAAATCAAAGCTAAGGCTCTTAGGTAGGACAGTGCCATGGTGGTCAAAGGAATGTCAAGATGCAGTCAAAGAGAGGAATAGAGCATTTAGGAAGTTAAAGAAATCTCATAATTTTCAGCAGTTGACTGATTTTAAAGAGAGCCCAGGCTCTGGTGAGGAGAGCGGTTAGGAGGGCAAGGAGTACTGGAGAAAGTTTTGTAACTCTATGGGTCGCACTACTCCTATAGAGAAGATTTGGGGAATGATTAAGAACATGAAAGGAATACGTAGGACATATGGCTATCCTAAGCTTTTAGAAGGTGATGATGTGGTAGTTTCTAGCAAAGAAAAAGCTGAAGTTATTGCTAGAACATTAGCAAAGGTACATAGCTCTGATAATTTAAGTCTGGAAGAAAAGAAAGGAAGGGAAGATACTCTCCTGAGGTAGAGGTGAGAGTGAATGAGGAAGGAGGCAGCTTGGATGCATTGTTCTCTAGAACAGAACTAAATAGTGTACTGAGGAAGTTAAAAAAGTCTACACCAGGGAGGGACTCCATATGTTACGCCATGTTAGATAGACTAAGTGATAAGGGAAAGAGTGTTTTGTTGATATTATTCAATAAAATATGGATAGAGGGAGTGATTCCCCAGGGATGGAAAGAATCTTTAATTGTGCCAATTAGAAAACCTGGTAAGGACCCCCATAACCCAGGTAGCTATAGGCCAATAGCATTAACTTCTCAGATGGGCAAGACTATGGAGAAAATGATAAATGACAGGTTGACTTATTGGGTGGAGTCTAAAAAGCTGCTACAGAGCAATCAGAGTGGATTTAGAAGAGGAAGGGGTACTGGATTCTATAGTGTGTTTAGAAGATGCTGTAAGAAGAGCCCAAGTAAATAAGGAATCAGTGGTTGCTGTCTTTTTTGATATTGAAAAAGCATATGACATGCTGTGGTCAAAGGGATTGATGATCAAACTGAATCAGATGGGGGTTGGGGGTAGAATGTTCCAGTGGATTAAAGCATTTTTGTCTGATAGGAGGTTAAGGGTTAAAATTGAGAATGAGGTTAGTACCAGCTATACAGAGGAGAATGGAACCCCTCAGGGAAGCATTGTTAGTCCCTTGTTATTTGATATAATGATAGATCAGGTTTTTAAAAATGTGCAGGGTCCTGATGGAGTAGCCTTGTTTGCAGACGATGGAGCCATATGGAAAAAGGGGAGGAATCTGGGGTTTATAGTATCAAAAATGCAGAATGCAGTGAATGAAGTCCAGAAATGGGCAGTACAGTGGGGATTTAGGATTTCAGTTGAAAAAACAAAGGTAATGTTCTTCTCTAGGGGGAACATTGGTCCTGAATTTAAAATTAATTTGTTAGGCAGGGAATTGGAAAGAGTTGAGGTTTTTAAATATTTGGGGGTGTGGTTTGATAAGAGGTTGACTTGGGCATTCCACGTGCAGAAGATGGTGGGGAAGTGTAAGAGAATTTTAAATGTAATGAGGTGCCTGTGTGGAGTTGAGTGGGGTGCATCTGGGTCAGCATTGAGAACAATTTATACTGGCCTAATGAGATCAGTATTTGACTATGGGAGTGTGGTTTATGGGTCTGCATCCAAAACTGTACTAAAGAAACTGGATGTTATGCATAATCAAGCCCTTAGGATCTGTAGTGGGGCAGTGAAAACTTCTCCAATAGCAGCCATACAGGTGGAGATGGGAGAGATGCCTTTGCAGTTGAGAAGAGATCAGCTTGCCCTAGTATACTGGGCTAACCTTAAGGGACATAGTGAGGACCATTGCCCAGCCAGCCCTTAGGAATTGTCAAGAGCGTATGCATGAGGGAGGGAGAAGTTTTGGATGGACAATTAACCACAAGGTAGTGAATATGAGGTTAAGTTCTATGAGTATCAGCACCACAGTGGCGCTACCTGCAGTCCCCCCCTGGACATTTGAAGAACTTAAAGTGGATTTAGGACTACTTGAGGGAAACCAGGAAGAGCAGATAGACAAATGGAGAGTGCACAGTTATATTGCTGAAAAATATAGGGAGAGTAGGATTATATTTACAGATGCGTCCAAAAGAACTGACAGTAGGGTGGGGGTGGCACATGTGGTACCAGAACTGGGTTTGGCTATAGCTAAAAGGCTAACAGATGGCTTGGCAGTTTATACAGGAGAACTAATAGCTATATGGTTTGCCCTGCAGTGGACAGAAAGCTGTGGGTGCAACAGACATGCAGTTATAGCATCTGATTCAAGCTCTGCTCTTTTAAGGTTACAGTATGCCTACTCAGCATCAAGGAAAGACGTTTTATTAGAAATATTACAACTGGCTAGTGGAATGCAAAAAGCAGGTTTTAAGTTTTCTTTCTTGTGGTTCCCAGCGCATAAGGGGGTGGAGGGGAATGAGTTGGCTGACAAATATGCTAAGAAAGCAGCAGCTAATGACAGTGTGGAGGTGGAGATCAAGCTCAGCAAGGCAGAGGTTAAAAGCATAGTTAAGGTAAGGTCCTATGAGAGATGGCAGTACACCTGGGAGAATGGAACCGCTGGGAGGCATCTTTATTACCTCCAACCTAACGTGAGGAAAGACATGAGCATAAGTGCTAACAGATCCAGACATCAAGAAGTGGTGCTGACTAGGCTGAGGCTTGGTCACACTTACTTAAATAACACCCTGTTTCTTATGAATAAACATGTAGATGGTATATGTGAGCAGTGCACAAGGCGCAGTCTAGAAACAGTGGAACATGTGCTGTTTCAATGTCAGAAGTACCATGTAGAGAGGCAAAGATTTATTGCTCAGGTCCAATAAAGTTGTTTTTGAACTTAGAAATATCTTACAGAGAAATACAGGAAATATTTTTCTTTTTTTGTTTTCTTTTTTAAGGGATACAGGACTTTTAAAAGAGTCTAATTGAAAGGTAATCAGCAACTCCTGTTCCACACTCCAGTCCAGCGGTGGCGTTAATACACCAAGCAGTTGTCAACCGCCAATAAAAACAGAAGAAGAAGAAGAAGAACACTCTTTGCCAGATCGTCACGTCTTTCAGTGTGGATTCTTGCATTGTCTCATGTTCTTGCTGGATTTACTGTTTTTTTACCAAGGATTGTTTTTGGACTTTGTGATTTTGCCTGAACCTTTTTGGAAACCTTTGCTTGGACTTTGCTTGCTCTTTGTTACCGACCTCTGCCTGTTCTGACACGTGAGTCTTGCCTAGCCCCTTTGCTTAACTGCCTGCGCCCTACCTGTGTACCGAACTCTGCCTGTTTTTGCCACTCTGGAGATCTGCTTGAGCCCTGCCTGTGCTTTTTTCACCTACTAAGTTGACTCTGCCTACCAAGTGGTTTTGCCTGGCTGCCTATTTTTGTGTTCTTCAACATTAAAACCTAATTAACCTTCAATCAGCTTCTGAGTCTGCTTTTGGTTCCACAGTCCCTTACCTGGCCTCACCGGCCCTGACAGTACAATCTGGCCAGCATGGAACCAGCAGAGATGGAACAGCTGAGGGTCGCTGTGGAGAAGCAAGGTGCGATGCTATGCACTCATCAGCAGGAGCTCGTACAGGTGAATCAGAACCTCGTGACATTCCTCGAGAGATTCAAAACCCTTCTCTGGTCAAGTGCAGCAGCTGCTTAACCCTCCTCAGGCTCCAGTGCCACTTAGTCCTGCACTTCCAGCTCCTGGTCCAGCTCCCTCTCCGTCACCTTTCAGAGAACCAAGGCTCCCTGCTGCCCAGCCATATGATGGAGATCCAAGTACCTGCCGTTCTTTCCTCTCACAATGTTCTCTCTCTCTTGAACTGCAGTCCCTAGCTTTTCCCATAGAACGCTCCCGTGTAGCTTACGTCATCACCCTCCTTACTGGAAAGGCTCCAGAGTGGGGAACAGCCCTGTGGGATTCCAATGCTCCATGCTGCTACAGCTACAGGGACTTCACTGAGGAGATGAGGAGAGTTTTTGACCGCTCTTTTTCCGGAAGAGAAGCAGCGAGGGAGATCATGGGACTCCGACAAGGCTCACGGTCAGTTTATCATTATGCCATAGAGTTCCGCACATTGGCAGCGTTGTGCGGGTGGAATGATAATGCCCTGTTGGATGCTTTTTTAAATGGCTTGTCTGATCATGTCAAGGATGAACTGGTCTCAAGAGAATTGCCCTCAGATCTCTCTAGTCTAATGGATTTGGCTGGTCGAATCGATGCCCGCATCAGGCAGAGAGTTGCTCTTGATCAGCCCCTCACTGTCCAGGCCCTTGATGGTAGCTGTTTGAGTTCGATCACCCACAGAACAGTTCCTGTTCCTGTCAGGAAACCATTCTGAAATAATATTTTTTCATGTCATTGAGAAACCCCATGTCCCTATTGTTCTTGGATTCCCCTGGCTGTCCTTGCATAATCCCCACGTTAACTGGTCAGATAACACCATCTTGGGATGGAGCCCCTTCTGTCTGTCCTCCTGCCTCAAGTCTGCTTTCGCTCCTGTTTCTCCTACCCCAGCTATTGAGGAGTTCCCTGACCTGTCAAAGGTTCCCCACAAGTACTTGGACCTCAAGCCTGTATTCAGTAAATCACAGGCAGTCTCCCTGCCCCCCCATAGGCCATATGACTGTGCTATTGAGCTCCTTCCAGGCACCTCTCCACCTAAGGGTAGACTCTACTCCCTTTCTCCCTCAGAAAGGGAGGCCATGAGCAAGTACATTTCAGAGTCACTGGCGGCTGGCATCATTCGTCCGTCATCAACCCCCTGCTGGTGCTGGCTTTTGTTGGGAAGAAGGATGGTTCCTTGCGCCCCTGCATCGACTACCGTGGACTGAATGACATCACTGTTAAGAACAGATATCCTCTACCTCTCATGTCAACGGTGTTTGAGCTGCTCCAGGGGGCCCAGATGTTCACTAAGCTTGACTTAAGAAATGCCTACCACCTTGTGAGGATTAGGAAGGGGGATGAGTGGAAAACAGCCTTCAACACCCCGACAGGCCACTATGAGTATCTTGTGGTCCCCTCCGGATTAACCAATGCTCCCGTGTTTTTCAGGCTCTGGTAAATGATGTATTGAGAGATTTCTTGAATATTTTTGTTTTTGTGTACCTTGACGATATTTTAATTTTTTCACACTCTCTTGCTGAGCATAGGATCCATGTCAGGCAGGTTCTCCAGCGGCTTCTGGAGAACAAGCTTTTTGTCAAGGCAGAGAAGTGTGAATTCCACAAGGACTCAGTCTCTTTTTTGGGCTACATCATCTCTCCCTCCCGGATCCAGATGGATCCATCGAAACTGAAGGCAGTGGTTGACTGGTCCACTCCTTCCACACGGCGAGAATTATAGTTTGGTTGCTGGCCCTCTCACTGCTCTCACTTCCACCAAGACCCCTTTCCACTGGAATGAGAGGGCAGAGAAGGCTTTTGCTGATCTAAAGCGGAGATTTACTACGGCCCCTATTCTCGCTGTTCCCGATCCCACTCTCCAATTCGTGGTTGAGGTCGATGACTCTGAGTCTGGGGTAGGGGGCATTCTGTCTCAGAGATCATCTAAGGACAACAAGCTTAACCCATGTTCTTTTTTTTCTCGCCGTCTTTCACCAGCAGAGAGAAACTACGACATAGGAGATCGGGAGCTGCTGGCTGTTAAACTGGCTCTAGAGGAATGGAGGCATTGGCTGGAGGGAGCTGACCCTCCTTTCCTGGTGTGGACCGACCACAAGAATCTTGAGTACCTGCGAACAGCCAAGCGCCTCAATGCGTGACAGGCAGTGGTGGAATGTAACGAAGTACAAATACTTAGTATTTTCCACGTATTTGTACTTTACTTAAGTAGAATTTATAGTGCATACTTTTGACTTTTACTTCGTTACATTTTACAGCAATTATCTGTACTTTTACTCCCCCTCATTTCTATAACTCCATCGTTCCTTTTTTGATACATTTTACAGTTTTTTTTTCTCTCTGACAAACACGTTTGTTCTACCAGGGGGCGGGGTTGCTACCAAAGATTCTGGAGCGCTACGTGCCCAGCTTCTAAATCTTTGAAACATAAGCTTCTAGTCTAGACCAGACAAAGCGTGAGCTTGTAGCCATCTGCATTCGGTAGGCTATATTCACCAGACCCATGGCTACACTGGACATGCAACTGTGTTCTGTGCCTTTCTCTGTCTGTTATCTGCAGCGTTAGGGCCTCCTCTCCGATGAGATTGCTATCCGCGGATCAGCTAAGCGACAGGCTATGCCAATGCTTCTGTCACACGTCTGATCATTTGCGGCACAAATGAATGATAGACTGTTAATGAACCACTGGCCGAAAAAAACGTAACATTTTCCAGATTAGGCAATATTTCTTAATTGTGTGTGATCAAATAAAGATGCATAGCCTACAAATGGGGGGTAATGTGAGCGCTCATTCAATGTGTGCGTCTGCGCAATTGAAATTGAACCTAATCATAAAGACACTTTTCTCAGCAACTTTTCTGTTCAATCAGCAGAATTGGCATTACGATCCACCCGACGTTTCCCTTGTCTACCCCGTTAAACTTCAGGCTCTCGTGTTTTGCAGAATGATATTTTACTTAGCAGATCACCCTAGATATCCAGAATTACAGTCTCTAGAATTGTAGTTCAGAATGTAAACTGGGCCACAGATGGTAAGCACAATTGCATTAGCTTAAAACTATCTAGTGGAGTATAACCTAAAACTAGCTTAATTAAAATGCCACAGCCCATACTGATTTTTCCTTTTAGAATATAGATATTAAGATAATAAATCATTATGCAAATACTTTTACTTTTAATACTTAAAGTACATTTAAAAGCAGGTACTTTTTACTTTTACTTAAGTAGGGTTGTCATTGTGGTACTTTTACTTTTACTAAAGTAAATATTTCTCTGTGTATTTGTACTTTTACTTAAGTACTGAGTTTCAGTACTTCCTCCACCACTGGTGACAGGCCAGGTGGTCTTTGTTTTTTTCCCGTTTTAATTTCTCCCTATCTTATCGTCCAGGATCCAGGAACACCAAGCCAGATGCTCTTTCTCGACACTTCTCTGTTCAGGACACGCCCTCCTCGGGAACAATCCTTCCTTCCCATTGCCTGGTAGGAGCAGCCTTATTGGACGTTGAGACCCTGGTCCGGGAGGCTCAGGATCAGGAACCAGGACCAGGTAAAGGACCAGCTAACTGCCTGTTTGTACCTTTCTCTATTCGGTCTCAGGTGTTGGAATGGGGGCATAGCTCCAGAATTGCTTGCCATCCTGGGCCTTCTCGAACCTTTGCACTTTTCTAAAGCAGCTCACTTTGTCCCTTTGCCTAAGCTACCCTCCGCTAAGCAGACAGCTGAGTTGCTGGCCCTTCATGTGTTCCGTCTGCATGGCCTTCCTGTTGGCATTGTATCTGATTGGGGCCCACAGTTCTTTGCTCAATTCTGGAAGGCGTTTTGCAAATTGATTGGTGCTTCTCCCAGCTTGTCTTCAGGTTTTCACCCCCAGACAAATGGACAGACCGAGCGTGCAAACCAGAAGCTGGAAGTAGCTCTCAGGTGCATGACCTCTGCAGGACCCTGCCTGTTGGAGCAAGACTCTTCCCTGGGTGGAATATGCACACAACTCTTTGCCCACATCTGCCACTGGTCTCTCCCCATTCCACTGCTGTTTGGGTTATCAGCCTCCCCTGTTCCCCACCCAAGAGGAGGAGGTGGCAGTCCATTCAGCCCGGGCTTTTGTACATCGATGCAAGAAGACTTGGTCTCGGGCCAGGACCCAGCTTTTGCGCTCAGTAGATGCCTTCAAGAAACAGGCAGACAGGCATCGTTCAGCAGCCCCGGCGTACAGAGTGGGTCAGAGGGTAATGCTCTCCACTCGTGATCTGCCTCTCAAGTCCACCTGCCGCAAGCTGAATCCCAGGTTATTGGACCATTTTCCATCTCAAAGGTAATCAACCCCTGCTCTGTTCGACTTACCTTGCCTCTGACTATGCGGCGTATTAACCCAACATTCCATGTCTCCCAAGTAAAACCCCTTGTGTCTAGCCCCCTATCCCCACCCTCTAGATGTCCTCCTCCTCCCAGGGTTGTTGATGGTGGTGAGGTGTTCTCGGTGAGAAGGCTCCTGAAGGTACGTCGTCGAGGCAGGGGCTTCCAGTACCTCGTTGACTGGGAGGGTTATGGTCCAGAGGAGCGCAGATGGGTTCCTGCCCGGTTCATCATAGACCGTACCCTGATCACCGAGTTCCACCAACAGCATCCAGAGGCCCTGACTGGGACACCTGGTGGCGTCCGTCGGAAGGGGGGTACTGTCACAACCTGGTCCAGAAGCCTCGTTTCCTAGCCTGTGACTTGAGATGCCGTTGCTGCTCCGGTCCTGGTTTTCCTTCTGCCTTGGCTTTTGGTTGACTGACAATGGGAGGCGTCCAATCACCTGTGTTAGCTCTGCTACACCTGCTGCCACTCTCCTCGTCAGCGATGGCTTTTAACCCTTTACCCGCCAAAGTCGCAAAATTGCGACAAAACACGTCACTGATTAAAACAGACGATAGACGCGAGTACAGTGTAAAATCTCATTTGTACTCTTGACCACTAGTTGGCAGACACCCAGAGCTTCGATTCAAGCTCAACCTTTTTTTTCAAAGTTTTCAGGAAGCATGTGAAAAACACGCGAGAAACACACGAAGAAGACGTGCATTTCCTCCATAACGCGGAAGCGATGCGGGCCATAGTTTTGCACAAATTGAAGCAGAAATACACCAAATGTTGAAAAAAAAAAATTCACGTGTGATAAAGTCTCGGGTCTTTTATTCATCTATTCTGATTCTAAAGGATAAAATCTGCATTTTGGAGGATATGATCGATCGTCTATTGGCAGTGATAGTCACGGAGCGTCTGTGAATGGAGGTGCGTCATTTGCGTCTTTCAGACAGTGTTCACTAAGCATACAATGCTTATTTCGACCCTCTGCCCAACATAGCTGTAGGTGCCAGTGGTAATAGTGATGATAGTGTCCGTAATGGACGTGGTATTACACGCGATTACACACGAAAAACACATAAGACGTGCATTTCCTCCATAACACGGAAGCAATGCAGGCCATAGTTTTGCACAAATTTAAGCAGAAATACACCAAATGTTGAAGAAAAAGTTAACATGTGATGAAGTCTTGGGTCTGTTATTTACCTACTCTGATTCTGAAGGAGAATTTCTGCCTTTTGGAGAATATGAGCGATCGTCTAGTCACGCTGCGTCTGTGAATGGAGGTGCGTCATTTGCGTCTTTCCGACAGTGTTCACTAAGCATACCACGCTTATGTCGACCCTCTGCCCAACGTAGCTGAAGGTGCCAGTGGTAAAGGTGATGATAGTGTCTGTAATGGACGTAGTAAAGACAGCAGGGGTAGTAAAAATAGGGCTCTGAAGAACTACAAAGTCACCCGCGATAGGAACTGATTTGACCAGGCTACTTTATTGTATAGTAGAATAAGGTTTGTGGTAATAGTAATAGTTTACTATTGCTGGTTTACATGTGACTGCTTTCCTGTTCAGGTGTTATGTGGGTGAAATGACAAAAAAGTAAGCAAAACTGCTCAAATATATGTTCAACATCCAGTATTTACTGAAATGTGCATAATTCGAGGTGGTTGTCATCCAGTGACATCATAATATGCAAATTAGATGTGTCAATTTACCCCTTTCATAAACTTTTGTTCATACTCAATGATTTTCACATTTACAGTAGGACTTTATCTCTGACCACTTTCAAGCCATGGCCTTTTGAAATTTTGATGTAAAAATCGAATGATGTTTTTTTTAAAACCTGGCGCCTAAAGGGTTAAGCCATGCCACGTGGAACACTCTTTGCCAGATCGTCACGTCTTTCAGTGTGGATTCTTGCGTTGTCTCATGTTCTTGCTGGATTTACTGTTTTTTGACCAAGGATTGTTTTTGGACTTTGTGATTTTGCCTGAACCTTTTTGGAAACCTTTGCTTGGACTTTGCTTGCTCTTTGTTACCGACCTCTGCCTGTTCTGACACGTGAGTCTTGCCTAGTCCCTTTGCTTAACTGCCTGCGCCCTACCTGTGTACCGAACTCTGCCTGTTTTTGCCACTCTGGAGATCTGCTTGAGCCCTGCCTGTACTGCTGCCTAGGGATCGACCGATATGGATTTTTTTAGTGCCGATACCGATACCGATTTTTTTTTTCCACCAGCCTAAGCCGATGACCGATACAGGCTGCCGATTTTCTTGAGCCTATATTTGGCGCCTATACTGCTTTAATTTTGCTCCCTCAATTTACATCATACAAATGACACATAATTACACAAATGATGATAACAAATGTTATAAGTCTCAATTTAAAAAAGGAACATTGAACTTATGGATGGGTGCACTGGATATGGTTAACTGTACAAAATGCTTTCATCAACATCTTACAACACAGCTTTGATGATGCATTGTTTGCTGACATATTATAAGACATAATTCAGGTCATCACAAAATGTCCTTTGTCAACACATTTATATAATTTAAGAAAACAATAAGCCTGAAAATTATCTATTGAAATAAAGTGCTTGATTTGTAATTTAAGACTGCAATTTTTATATGTCTATATTTTTCTAAAAAAAAGCTGCCAGATTTGTCAACCACAGAACATAAATCAGCAGAGGAAAATAACGTGGTGTCAAATGTTTCTGTTCTAAACGGCATGAACGTCAAAAGGTATAAAAACATATCTCTCAGTTTTAAAATCTCTCCTTCAGGTAGCGCAGCACTCTCATATCGCTGTGATGCGTGTGTCCCACTGAGTGAGACAGACCAGACGCACACACAAACTTCTGTTTGGTAGCTGACAAAAACCATTGAACTGGATTGATAATGATAACGTTAGCAAACGGCTCTAAACAAGTAAGGCATACACGGTATGTCTGGTACATGATAAACGTTAACACGAATTAATATTCAACTACATATAACACGTCTCTCATTATTAAAGCTCTGATATCACTGCGATGGCAACTCCGCCCGCTCGAAGGGAGAAGGGGAGGGAGACGCACACACCACACGTGTCCAAAACTCAGCCAGGTGGTCGCTGAATAAAACTCCCACAAATACCTCGGAACAACGTCGGCATTACTTAATCATATGATTGACCAGTGTTCATAACAGCTACCACTACCCCATGCATACGGATAGCCTACAACTTAGCTATTTGCAGCTCCCTAAATACAATGGCAAGCAGTTTTATAGAAGAGGCATTCAGGGAGGGAGACACACACACACACACACCACACACGTCCAACACTCAGCCAGGTGGTCGCTGAATAAAACTCCCACAAATACCACGGAACAACGTTGGCATTACTTAATCATATGAACAGTGTTTGTAACAGCTACCTACCGCATGCATATGGATAGCCTAGCCTACAACTTAGCTATTTGCAGCTACCTAAATACAATGGCAAGCAGTTTTATAAACGAAGCATTAAGCATTAAATAAAGTAGGCTACCTATATCATCCGCATTTTCAATTTGGACCCACAAACTTGCTTCCACCTTCAAAGTGTATGGCAATATTTCAGCTAAGTCAAACAGTTAAAAGATGCTTTGAAAGTTTAAAGTTTAGCTGCTACTGTTGTCTTGAAGAGCAGGTTTTCAGCTCTCTGCTCGTGGGGGAGGGGCAGTCTGCACGTGAATTGCAGCATCTCCAGCAACACAGAGCTGCCTGTGGACGCCTGTATGTAAATAATGCGGGGAAAAAACTATCGGCGAACGCAGCCGCTTATCGGCGAACGCAGCCGCTTATCTGCCGATGCCGATACACGTAAAAAACGCAAATATCGGCCCGATATATCGGCCGGCCACCTTGCCGCCTGCTTCACCACCTTGAGCCAAACGCTCAAAAACGCTCACGCGCACACACACACACACAACTTGTAGTGTGATTACCGTAGTCTCAATCAGAGCAGTTCCACATGCACAACTTGTAGTGTGATTACCGTAGTCTCAATCAGAGCCGTTCCACATGCACACACACGTACGCACGCACACACACACACAACTTGTAGTGTGATTACCGTAGTCTCAATCAGAGCTGTTCCACATGCACACACACGTACACACGCACACAATGCAGCATCACACTGAGCACGGGGGCCCCTCAAGGCTGCGTGCTCAGTCCACTGCTCTTCACCCTGCTGACGCATGACTGCACTGCAACCTACAGCAACAACCACATAGTGAAATTTGCTGACGACACAACTCTGGTGGGTCTCATCACCAAGGGCGACGAGACTCAATACAGGTTGGAGGTCGACCTTCTGACCATGTGGTGCAGGGACAACAACCTCCTGCTGAACGTCAGCAAGACCAAGGAGATTGTTGTTGACTTCCGGAGAGGTCACACCCAACACCTGCCACTGACCATCGACGGTGCTGTGGTAGAGAGAGTGAGCAGCACCAAATTCCTGGGGGTGCACATCAGTGAAGACCTCTCCTGGACCACCAACACTGCATCACTGGCGAAGAAAGCTCAGCGCCGCCTGTACTTCCTGCGGAAACTCAGGCGAGCAAGTGCTCCACCAGCCATCATGACCACATTCTACCGAGGCACCATTGAGAGCATCCTCTCCAGCTGTATCACTGTGTGGGGCAGAAGCTGCACTGAATACAACAGGAAAGCCCTCCAGCGCATAGTGAACACAGCTGGAAGGATTATTGGTGCTTCACTCCCCTCCCTGAAAGACATTTACACCACCCACCTCACCCGCAAGGCGACCACAATTGTGAGTGATGCAAGTCACCCCGCTCACAATTTGTTTGATCCACTGCCCTCTGGGAAGAGGTACAGAAGCCTGCGCTCCCGCATCATCAGACTCACCAACAGCTTCATACACCAGGCTGTTAGGATGCTGAACTCTCTCCCCCCTCCACCCTCAGCTACAGTACATAACATCCTGGACTTTGGACCCACAATGGCTGCCTTGCACTACTCCACTTGCACTACTCCACTTGCACTACTCCACTTGTACACTTGCACACTTTGTAACTTGTTGTTGTTGTCCTGTTGTCCTGAAAACACAACACACTTCTGCTGCTCTTACATAACTTGCACCACTATGCCACTTGCTTATTTAGGTCAAACAGAACTACCTCAGACATTTATTGACCTGACTTTGCACTAATATATTGACTGTCTATGCACAATTTCAACCCAATTTTGCTGCTCTTATTTATTCATTGTATGTGCCTTCTTATTTACTTTTTATTGTTTACTTGAATGTTATGTTTGTCTGTGGACCTAATTGGTAAAATACGTCTTGTCTCCACCGTGGGATAGTGGGAAACGTAATTTCGATCTCTTTGTATGTCTTGACATGTGAAGAAATTGACAATAAAGCAGACTTTGACTTTGACACACACACACACAAACAAACATCACTCTTGAAAAAGTAAAATCAACAGTCTAATCAGTAATCTTGGAATGTCCCAATGCCAGTGCCTCAGTTTCATCAATTCCATCACAGAACAGCAAGTCATTAACAGATTTGCAGACAATCACATCTGAATTATTGTTCCCAGCAATTAGAGTCTTCTCACTGATAAACACATTACGACCGTTAATCAACAACTGAAAAATAAGCCAAATCTAGAAGTTTCACAAACTTTTAAATCATGGTATTCTAGTGAACTTGAAATACAAAACTAGCGACTACTTTTAAGTAGGGGTGAACGATTTTGGACAGAAATCTAATTGCGATTTTTCTCACCAATATTGCGATTGCGATGCGATATGCGATTATTTTTAAGCTCTTTATCTTCTGTCTTATTCAACAAAGACAAGCAATATATTATTCTATAGTATGACCAACACAAAATTAGATAAGTTAAACATAAACTGTTCTTTCCTAGAGCCCAGGCCTATGTTATGATGGCATTAGATAATTGAATAAGATTGATGAATGAAATATTTTTTATTTAACTATTTTAATCACATTAGTAGACCTATATTTGTTGAACTTCCAGCCTTGTAAACATTTAATGATTCTTATACGTTTCTATTTTGTTTCTATTTCATGTAGATATGATCTTCTTTCGTTAGTTAACAGTTAGGTCTACATGCAGTGGCACTGACACCTTCTCCTTGTCCTGTGCTCTCCATACACGCGCGCGCGCACACACACGCACACAGACACACACACACACACACACAGACCTGCTCCTCTCCTCTGTAGGCTACTTGCACGTGAATCGGAACAAACTACTGTAGATTGTTGCAGCGCAAATAAATGCGGCCGAATGACCGTTCCGCTTGGTGTTAACTAAAGGTTAGCATCATCAACACCACAGCGCAATACGCATGCATGCAAATGAACTAGTTTGTTCATATCACAACAAAGCCAATCGCGGAGACAAAACTCTTTAAACAGGCAAAGTTAGCAGCAGTTAGCAGCATGTATGTAGCCTAAAGCCTTAGCTGGTAAACTAATGTTAGAACAGCTGGGTTTTTGGTGGTTAGCTGTGTCAACTACTTGCGGATAACATTATGCATCAACCTGTGAGATGAAATGTTTGCGCCGCCAACCCCCTTGGATATCGCAAATGCCCCCACTGTCACTGTACTCCAGTCAGGGGCGCAGCTACCCATTTTTGAGGGGTATGCAACAACAATATTGCCCCCCCCCCCCCCCCCCCCCTAAAGAAACACAAACAAACAAACACAAACAACTAAAGCAAAACAAAAGGCCAATAATTTACACTATTACTGTGCATGAGTGTCTGTTGAATATGTTTTTAAAGATATGCTGCCAATTTGATGTTTAACTTGATGTTATACTTGATAAGTATTGATAAATGGTGCATTGCCACTTTAAGAGAGTCTAAACGGTTCTCATAACGTCCTTTTGCCAGCTATTGCTCACAATGGATAAGGCTGATAGGCACTCTAGCCTGGTTTGTTTGCACCACATTGACAACACAATATTAAGTTATTACAAGGAGCCTTCATTGTTAGGATATGGAAACATGTAATGAGTTGCTGCTAGCATGACATTTCTGTTTGCAGTTGGCCATTAAAAGTGCAGTATGAGCATGGTAGCCACCTAGCTATCTGAATGGAATAGGCAATGTTTCAATCGGCATTATGCTTAACAAACGCTAGTTAGTCTGTTAACATTCATATTTGCAAGCCTCCATGTACAAACGTCATCACTTTAAATACTACCTGATGCCTTTCACCGTCCACTTATTTAACTGCTGTTGCATCCCTTGACATGCCATCTCCTTTTCGCTCTTTCTTTTTCTATTTTTAGTCGTCAACAGCTTTTTTTTTTGCTGTATCCATCTTTTTCCATAGATGGCAACTCACTACTTGTAGCCCTATCTGCTCGCCCAGCGCTCACGGCGCCCCCACTCCCTCTTCTATGTCAAAATTCTATGATGGAATCTTATGAGATAGGGCGCCTACTCTAGCCTGTTAGTCCTCTAAAATGTTATAGACCATTGAGAAAATGTTGAAATGATTTAAAAACGGACAGCAGTAGCTACATATAGAAAATACCAAATATATGGCAAGCACAATAAATGCGTTTTGGTGACGTCACATATTACAAAGTGTAATCGCAGCCTTTGCGGTTTGAAAATCGCGTTTCATCATATCGCGATATTATCGCAAATGCAATAAATCGTTCAGCCCTACTTTTAAGTTGTATAAATGTGTGAAACTCCAAACTAATTTACCACCTGGAGTGTAAATGTAATTTCCCAGATTCCATAGGCCAACATAACTGTCAAGAAGCTGTCATCATTATAGCTACACATCGAGGGGACGTGTTCAGTTCCTAAAGAAGCTGTTGTAGTGAATGTGACCGGCATAATTCACCTTTGTTATAACTGTTCAGGGATCGCGGTCCCTTTAAATGTTATGAATGTGTGATGACGTGTAGCCCCATGCCTGTTTTGTTGCTGGACAGCGCCATTTTGTTTTTCAGTGTTTTTTCCTATTGAAATAAAACGAGACACGCATTCGTGTGCTCATTGTGAGAAATTGTCTCTTGCGATTTACTGCAATTTCCACACTGGTGACCCCGACGTTAGTCTGCTGGACGTATCCAGAGACACTACACGACCATGACCGCGAACGCTGTTACCCTCAAACTCCCCGAATTCTGGGAATCGTCGGCGTCGGCATGGTTTGCCCAGACTGAAGCGCAGTTCGCGTTGCGTGAGATCACCGCGGATACAACAAAGTACTACTACGTTGTGTCGGCTCTCGGAAATTCAACAGCATCCAGAGTGGTGAGCCTTCTTAAAAACCCTCCGGCAACTGAGAAGTATATAGCACTCAAAGCCCACCTGTTGAAAACTTTTGAACTGTCAGACGCTGAGAGAGCCAGCAGGCTTTTCTCCCTTCAAGGACTGGGTGACAGCAAACCATCTGAGCTCATGGACCGTATGCTGGATCTCTTGGGTGAGCACAGACCCGATTTTCTTTTTATCCAACTTTTTCTGCGTCAGCTGCCTTCCCAAGTCAGGGCTGCACTAGCCAACACCACAATCACTGACTGTCGGAGGCTGGCTGAAGAGGCTGACAAATTCTTCCTGGCAAGTCAGGGACATTGTGTGGCCGCGCTTTTTCCCGCACACATCGCTCCTGTGACGCTGGACGGCTCCACACTCATCGCTGCAACCACTTCTCGTCGGCAGCAGTCTTCTGGCCCCCAACAGTCTTCAGGCTTGTGTTTTTATCATGCCAAGTTTGGACCCAAGGCTAACAAATGTCGTTCGCCATGCAGTTTCGGCGGGTCGGGAAATGCCAGGGCCGGCGCTCAGTAGTGGCCATGAGCGTCGGCCGCGTAGGCAGGCTACTTTTCATCCGTGACAGCATCTCCGGACGACGTTTCCTGTGCGACACGGGAGCACAGAGGAGCGTCCTGCCTGCATCCCGTTTGGACATGGTGACTGACAGCCACGGCCCCCCTATGGAAGCTGCCAATGGTAGCCCCATCCGCACGTATGGAACGAGGTACGTTGAATTGTGTTTCGGAGGACAGCGGTTTGGCTGGGACTTTGTTACAGCAAAGGTTGCCGTTCCCCTCCTCGGAGCCGATTTTCTGTGTGCACAGGGACTGTTGGTAGATGTAAAGAACCGCCGTTTGATTGACGCCGTCACATTTTGTTCTTATACGTGCACGCTCAGCGGGACTGACTCCATACGACTGTCTAGCATGCTCTCAGCCTCAGATGACTTCCACCGTCTACTTGCCGAGTTCCCAGCGCTCACTCAGCCCACCTTCTCTGCATCCGCCGTGAAGCATGGTGTGGAGCACCATCTCGCCACTACTGGTCCACCCGTCTACGCCCGCGCTCGGCGCCTCGACCCGACCAAGCTTGCCGTTGCAAAGGCTGAATTTGCAAACATGGAACGCCTGGGTATAGTCCGTCGATCCGACAGCCCGTGGGCATCACCCCTCCACATTGTCCCCAAACCGGGCGGCGGCTGGCGCCCGTGTGGCGACTACCGGCGGCTTAATGAGGCAACGACACCTGACCGATACCCAGTCCCGAACATACAGGATTTTTCAGCTCACCTGGCAGGTAAGGTGATTTTTTCCAAGGTGGACCTCGTCCGGGGCTATCATCAGGTGCCGGTGCACCCACTGGACATTCCCAAAACAGCCGTGATCACGCCATTTGGTCTTTTTGAGTTCCTGCGCATGCCATTCGGCCTTAAAAACGCCGCCCAATCTTTTCAACGCCTCATGGACTCTGTTCTACGGGAGCTACCTTTTCTTTTTGTGTACTTGGATGACATCCTCGTAGCGAGCACGTCCAAGTCTCAGCACCTGGCGCACCTCCGAACCCTTTTTGAGCGACTTAGCCAACACGGGCTAATTGTCAACCCCGCCAAGTGCCAGTTTGGTCTCTCCACCATTGATTTCCTGGGACACAGAGTCACTAAGGACGGTGCAGTCCCTCTCCCATCAAAGGTGGAGGCAGTAACACAGTTCCCACGCCCGCTCACTGTCAGATCCCTACAGGAGTTCCTCGGCATGGTGAATTTTTACCACCGCTTCATCCCTCGAGCTGCTCAGCTTATGCGGCCCTTGCACGAGGCCTTAAAAGGTAAGCCCAAGCACATTGTGGACTGGTCAGAGAGCAGGGACAAGGCTTTTGCTGCCACTAAGGCAGCCCTGGCGAATGCCACCATGCTGGCGCATCCTTCTTCAACAGCCCCCATCGCCGTCACCTCGGACGCCTCGGACTACGCTGTCGGTGCTGTCTACGAGCAGTGGGTAGGCGGGGCCTGGCAGCCGCTGGCTTTCTTTAGCCGTCAGCTGCGTCCCAGCGAGCGTAAGTACAGTACTTTCGACCGGGAGCTGCTGGGTCTCTACCTCGCCATCAGACATTTTCGTTCCCTGCTGGAAGGTCGACACTTCACTGCTTTTGTGGACCACAAGCCACTGACTTTTGCCATGGCCAAGGTGGCTGAGCCGTGGTCCGCCCGCCAGCAACGTCATCTGTCCTACATTTCAGAGTTCACTACGGACTTGCAACATGTTGCTGGTAAGAACAACTACGTGGCGGACTGCCTGTCACGGGCTGTGGCGGGGGCAGTCCATCTTGGCTTTGATTACCACCGCATGTCAGCAGATCAGACCACAGACCCGGACGTGCAACTCCTGAGGACCTCAACTACAGGGCTGCAGATCGAGGACGTGGTTTTTGGAGATGCTGGCACTACGCTCCTGTGTGACGTCTCCACAGGCAGTCCTCGGCCAATCGTTCCCACAGGATGGAGACGACAAGTTTTTGATGCCATCCATGGTCTCTCCCACCCAGGTTCGAAAGCGTCACAGAGACTGGTTGCAGCAAAGTTTGTCTGGCACGGCCTCAAGAAGGACGTTAGGGACTGGACTAACACCTGTGTTGAGTGCCAACGGGCCAAAGTACACCGTCACACTAAAGCCCCGCTAGAGTTGTTCCCGGTTCCAGAGAGACGTTTTGACCATGTGAATGTAGATCTGGTCGGCCCTCTGCCATCTTCTCACGGTTTCACATACCTGTTAACCATGGTTGACAGGACCACCCGCTGGCCTGAGGCTGTGCCACTGACGTCGGTGGCAACTGTTGAGATGACACGGGCCTTCATCGGAACCTGGGTTGCTCGTTTCGGCACCCCTTCGGATATATCCTCTGACCGAGGCGCGCAGTTCACGTCTGAGCTGTGGAATGCTGTCGCTCAGAGCCTCGGGGTGAAACTCCACCGCACGACTGCGTATCACCCGCAGGCTAACGGACTCTGTGAACGTTTTCATAGGTCAATGAAGGCTGCCCTTCGTGCCAGCCTCAAAGACAGCAACTGGGTCGACAAACTCCCGTGGGTGATGCTGGGCATCAGGACCGCGCCAAAGGAGGACTTACAGTCCTCATCCGCCGAACTTGTTTATGGACAGCCGCTGCGGGTCCCAGGGGATTTTGTCCCTAGCACCACGGTTCCTTGGTCTGCTACTCTCCAGCGGTCAACTCTATTGGACAATGCGAGGTTTTTCGCACCTGTCCCTACTTCCCGTCACGGCCTCCCTCAGTCGCACATTCCCACTGGGCTTCAGACGGCTGACTATGTTTTCATTCGCCACGATGCCCACAGAGGACCGCTACGCCCGCCCTACGAGGGCCCATTCCGTGTTTTGGAGGCAGGAGACAAACATTTTGTGGTGGACATGGGCGGCAAACCGGAGCGACTCTCCATTGACCGCCTCAAACCGGCTCACTTGGATGTGGCCAGGCCCGTTGACCTGGCCCAGCCCCCACGACGCGGACGGCCTCCAGCTCTGCCCCCACTCCCTACTCCCCTCTCTCCCAAGCCTCCCACACGCCATGCCCCACACCCGTGTCATGACGGGACACCTGCCGCAGTTGGGTCTCATCGACCTCCGGTACAGCACAGCCGTTGTGGCCGGTTAATACGCCCACCTCCCCGTTGACTGTTGATTTTACTTCTGATATGGTGAATTCTGGGGGGACGTGTGTAGTGAATGTGACCGGCATAATTCACCTTTGTTATAACTGTTCAGGGATCGCGGTCCCTTTAAATGTTATGAATGTGTGATGACGTGTAGCCCCATGCCTGTTTTGTTGCTGGACAGCGCCATTTTGTTTTTCAGTGTTTTTTCCTATTGAAATAAAACGAGACACGCATTCGTGTGCTCAACGTGAGAAATTGTCTCTTGCGATTTACTGCAATTTCCACACTGTCATCATTATACTGTAGCTACACAATAGCAGGCTTCAGACCGTCGAGCCAGGCCAGGCTAGGCTAGGGTAATTTGGGGGCCACCTGGTGATAGTAGCCCAGGTCTACAAGCCTTAAAACCCTGAGACCGTTGTGTTCTGACTGTCAGGCCACTAGCCTCTCCGCATTAAGCCACCTACATACTCGCCATTCCCGACCTGTAGCGCGACAATGTGACGTCACGGGAGCGCCGTAACCATTTACTTGCGCGTGGTGGTCGCGACACTAGTTGCAATATTCTCCTGAACAGAGGTGTCGCTGTGTTGAAAAGGCTATCGCTACCTACTTTACACAGTAGAAGAAGCAGTGAGTAGCATTGGTGTCAGTAGCACATAGATATATACACTAGATGTCGCCTTGACTACTGCTGTTCATTGGAACGAATGCGTCAATCGAGACGCCATCTTGCTTCAGTGATCCACTCCTCTATAATGCATTAGCGTCAATCTGGGCAAAGATCTAGCGAAAATAAAATCACCATAAATCGTCAAAATCTCAAGCAATTATCTAGTTTTTTGGGTTGTTCCAACTGACAGGCATGTATTTATGGTTGAGTCTAGAGAAAACTAAGCTTAAGACGATAATAAAGATACATTTACCCGTCTAGCCCCATAGACTCCCATTCATTCTGCACTAGCTAGCGGCGGCCCCTAGAGGAACAATGAATAAACTGCAACCAGGTTCGATACAATGAAAGTAAACAGGCTCTTCGTAGACAGGCTCTGGTTGAGGCCACATACCCCTCGTCTCGTTTACTCATGTAAGTTGTAATCTCACCAGAAGTTGCTGTAGATCTGTAGAACATTTACCTCTGCTACTACATAGGCTACGCCAGTCGTTACTTTTATAATCATGGGTCAGTGCCATGGGCAAACGAGATGTAGCTGAATTCATAAATGACAAAGCCATGAGAAAGGTGATTTTCTTACGTTTCAACAACAAAGAAGCCGATCTGCCATCATTATGAGAAGTTCCCAAATTTGTCGCTAATCGCTAAAAAGGTTTTCTATCGCTGGGGATGGCCAAACGTCGCTAAATAGGTAACGCTGACAATACAGGAGAACTAGTTTAGCGCTTCAGATCCCTGTACCAAGATGGCGGCGGTGTTGACGCATGCTGAGAAGCAGAAGGCGACATCTAGTGTATATATCTATGTCAGTAGCATTGGCAGTAAAAGCTAACCTCTGTAATGATACTTCAGACTTTGGTTGCTGCTATTCACAACTACCATCATTACCATCTAGTTTCCAAGGTGTGTGCAGATAGATAGATAGATAGATAGATAGATAGATAGACAGAAAGATAGATAAATACTTTATTCATCCTGAGGGATATTTTAATTTTAGCTAGCCGGCTGAGTTTGTGTAATTTCCTAAAGTGGAAAAAATTCACGACTGTAACAAAACAGACCTCCGAACTGCAACTCTCGTTTGCCCTCGAACTAGTCCATCTTCCATTTCCGCTTTGTCGCGCTCAGCTGAAAAAAATAGAGTGGTGCACGACCTGACCAAAACCCTGGCGCGCCAGCGAGATCTACTTCATTTTGACGTCACATTGTCGCGCTCGGGAACGTCGAGTATGTAAAGGGCATTACACCTCGACACACCCTCGCTTGTGAAAAGGTCACCAATACCACCCATTTTCAAACGGGATAAGCATTAGGGTTGCAAAGGGGCGGAAAATTTCCGGTAAATTTCCGGAAACTTACCGGAAACTTTCCATGGAAAGTTAAGCTGGGGAATTTTGGGAATATTCCAAATTTCATGGAATTAAAGGAGAATTCCGGTG
This sequence comes from Alosa pseudoharengus, assembly GCF_046254945.1. NCBI lineage: Eukaryota > Metazoa > Chordata > Actinopteri > Clupeiformes > Clupeidae > Alosa > Alosa pseudoharengus. The sequence goes on along the minus strand of NW_027468565.1, from coordinate 40,673,194 downwards.
TGATATTGACCTAAATGTGTTGAAACATGATACCGAGTATGTCTCATAGCTCATCTCGGCTTGTCCCCTGCACTCAGAAATCTGCCGCTAGTTAGCCAATCTTGAATTTAGTTCAACAAGTCGAGCGACGAGTACTAATGAACAGGTATGATAAGGGATCAGATTCCAAAAATAATTCAGTGGAAATGCATGGATTCAGCTTAGCAGCAACTGGAACCAAACCGTATAGCTTAATCAGACAGATTAATCGTCCCATTACAGTTTATGCAAAATGACGTACACCCATTTGAATGAGGACAAAAGTGACGACAAGCCAATTACTGGGCAACTCTGTTTGCAAACTTCCCCCAGTTTCACATCAGTTATTCCCACATGAGATGTCATTTTCACTGGGAATTTATTTTCCCCATGCACATGAACACAATAGGTTTCCTTTATGTCTAGTAGCCTATGCTGATTGCTGTGTGCATGAGATTGACGTATGTGCAGGGTAGAAATTTGACTGAAATTGCATTAAATCAGGTTGTTTCAACTAATATTATGCTGCAAGATGGGGTTTTGTCCACTACATTTAAGTGTCCTGTTATAGACTAACTTGAAATATTAAAAATTCCCAGTTTATTCCCATTATTTCCCGTTTATTCCCGTTAATTTCCATATATTCCCGTTAATTCCCATGGAAAGTTTCCAACTTTGAAAATTCCCGGAATTTTGCAACCCTAATAAGCATGAAGTTGCGTATCCCTTTCCTATACTGTATGCTATCGAAGTCAGTCACCTATTTCTGTCCTTTTATGTATGTCACTTAATATTCATTTCTATACAAACGAAGACGTCGGATTCCTAAAGAAATGCAAGCACACGCAACATGCGTGTATGTAAATGTAGCTATGTACCATAAATGACATTTTACCGTGACTCGCAGAGTGTTGTAAGGCTGTGTGTTCAAATCCGCTTGGAGCTCCAGTGGAATTTTGATCTCCCGACAGTAGGCCGTGTGAGAGGGCACTCACCAGCCCAGCACCCACCAGCCCAGCACCAAACTTTGAGCGCACAGTAAAGAAAATAGGATTTTGGAGGCAGTACATGATTGAGTGTTACACGGACCGTAGATGCTCCTGCTAAGAACCAAACCAGACTTTGTTCAAATCTACACATCTATGGCTACTGGAAAATGTAAGGTTCATTTATCAAATGCTTGATCAAATTTTGAAGTATTAAAAAACATCTTTATTTTAGAATTTCCAAACGAAAGTGGAAATTGAAGCTTTTACGATAGTTCTTTAAAGTATTCCACGCTATCGATAGCATAAAACACACTGGCAGGAATAATTTAGTGGGAAGCTCGTCTATGTTAATTAACTCATAAGTTCACTTTTTACTGTGCTACATGGCGACCTCTGGACAAAGTTAGCCTACTGACAGGCAAACATCTTTAACACGGACATAACTACTATGTGTGCTAGCAAATACTGCTGTGCTTTCATAGCCATTCATGCTTCTTGACTCAGGGGCCAGTAGCACCAATATAGCCACACACGCATTAGTGCGCACTTAATGCACGCAACAAAGCATAGGCCTACCTGACAAATGCATACCTCCGACTTTTCTCCAAACTTCCTCGAAGTTATTTCTCCTGTTTTCATTTTTTTTCTTTACATCTTCAAGCTTCACGTTGCACTTAAGCTACACAATACAGCACAGCAGGCCCGGTGTGATGTGTGCGAGTGGAGAAGCTGCGCATGACACGTGTTGCGCAGATGACATTACAATTGACATTTTGTAACTCTGAGCCTAACTTGTATAACTTTGTATACACTTGTTACTTAGGCCTACTTTGATAAATATAAAATATGTCTGAGTCTGACTATGGCATAGCTTTAGCTCCCCACCCAAGTAGGCTAATGATTAGAAAGAAAACAAAAAAGCAAGCTTGATCAAGGACCCGGCCCGGCCCGGCCCGAGGATAGTGTCTGGAAATATCGGCCCGACCCGGCCCGCGGGTCGGGTCAAGTTCGGGCTCGGCTCGGGCAGAGAATCTAAACTCTAATTAGCGTGAGCGCCATCTATTCCCACAATGCCACAAATTAGCTGCCTGTACCAACATGGCGCTGCTGTAATGAGCCATACTGGACAAAAAGGACAAAATGACCCAGCCAAGGTACATTATTTAAGGTCAAAATTACCCAGCCAAGGTACATTATTTAAGGTCATTCACCTTAGCTTGCCCTTTGCCAGCCATCTCGGTGCACACGTAACCTGCTCATTAATACTGAACTGCTCATTGACTACTATAAGAGTAGTGTGTGTGCGTGAGCTCATTTATTACTATAAGAGTCATGTGTGTGTGTGTGATCTCATTGACTACTATAAGAGTCCTCTGTGTGTGTGTGTGTGTGTGAGTAGTGTGTGTGCGTGAGCTCATTTATTACTATAAGAGTCGTGTGTGTGTGTGTGATCTCATTGACTACTATAAGAGTCCTGTGTGTGTGTGTGTGTGTGTGTGTGTGTGTGTGTGTGTGTGTGATCTCATTGACTACTATAAGAGTCCTGTGTGTGTGTGTGTGTGTATGTGTGTGTGTGTGTGTGTGTGTGTGTGTGTGTGTGAGCTGCTCATTGACTACTATAAGAGTCCTGTGTGTGTGTGTGTGTGTGTGTGTGTGTGTGAGCTGCTCAGTGACTACTATAAAAGTCCTGTGTGTGTGTGTGTGTGTGTGTGAGCTGCTCATTGACTACTATAAGAGTCCTGTGTGTGTGTGAGCTCATGCTAGTAGTAGAATTAGCTGAACGGTGAGCGCTAACTTGGCCTTATGCACATCCCACTGGGCAGAGCTCACCAGACTGTGTGATCAGTCTAATGCGGATCTATTGTTCCTCAGGTGTCCCTGTTTGCATGAAGCAGAAATGGTCTGCATGCTGAGTGGGCAAGCGTGTGAGAGTGCGCAGCATGTGTGCTGACCTGTTTATAAATAACCCTCAATTAAAAACAGCGTATGCTTCAAAAATAAACATTCATCTGAAAGCATGCATGTATTAAGGTGAAACCCACTTTACACTTAACTTGCAACTACTATCTAAATGAACTTTCCTCTTTAATCCTTCACCCTCCATTATAAATATCTGTGACTATGCATTGATTTAAAATATGTCCTTTCATGACATCTCTTTCACCTTAATGGTTACATAGAAGAGTAGCACAGTATGGCTGATGACTAATGCTGAGGTGTAGGGTCTCAGAATGCAGGTTCACTGCTCCATCTGCTGGTGAAGCTGACAAAGTACAACAGGAAAAAACATTCCCTCACAGCATAGGTCACACACGGATACACAGGCCACAAAAGTGCTTCTGCCATACTGGCACTCATTCCACTGAATAGCATGCAATGCATAAGAAATGCATTGGAAAGTGTGGAAATTGCATAAGAAATGCATTGAGAATAAGAAATACATTGGAACATGTGCAAATTGAGTTACAGGGCTTCCAGTGTGTGAAAACAAAGAGTTGTTTTGTTTTGTTTGTTGTGATTGACAGTATCTATCAAGGTCTACAGAAGTGGGGAGCAGACAGCGTCAGAGCTGCTGTGATTAGGCTGGAATAGGAATAGCTCACGATCCTTAACCATGGTTTATACCCATATGTGTTTAAAAGATCAGACTAAAGGGTTTATACCCTTATGTGTTTAAAAGATCAGACCAAAGGTTTTATACCCATATGTGTATAAAAGATCAGACTAAAGGGTTTATATAAAAGATCAGACTAAAGGGTTTATACCCATATGTGTATAAAAGATCAGACTAAAGGGTTTATATAAAAGATCAGACTAAAGGGTTTATACCCATATGTGTACAAAGGATCAGACTAAAGGGTTTATACCCATATGTGTTTAAAAGATCAGACTAAAGGCCCATTCACACCAAGAACGATAACGATAATGATAACTATATCCATAACGATAAAAGCGTTCACACTGAACAACGATAAACAAAGTCTCTCCTTGTGTTAATGAATGTGACGGCTAAAATTCCATGGGTTCTGATTGGCCATTAGCATTTTATCGTTGTGAAAATCGCTCTGAATGTGATCCCCAACGATATCGTTCTTCATGTCGTTATCGTTATAGTTTATGTGTGAATGTCGTCATTCATATTAATGAGAACGATATTTATTTATAGTTATCGTTATCGTTCTTGGTGTGAATGGGCCTTAAAGGGTTTATATAAAAAATCAGACTAAAGGTTTTATACTCATATGTGTATAAAAGATCAGACAAAAGGGTTTATATAAAAGATCAGACTAAAGGGTTTATACCAATAAGTGTATAAAAGATCAGACTAAAGGGTTTATACCCATATGTGTATTAAAGATCAGACTAAAGAGTTTATATAAAAGATCAGACTAAAGGGTTTATACCCATATGTGTATAAAAGATCAGACTAAATGGTTTATACCAATATGTGTATAAAAGATCAGACTAAAGGGTTTATACTCATATGTGTATAAAAGATCAGACTAAAGGGTTTATACTAGGGCTGTCAAAATAACTGATTACTTTTGATTAATTAATTTGAGAAAAAATAACTGATTAAAAAAAATTAGTGCAGATTAATCGATTCCGTATGACCTTTGACCCCGAGCCATTCTAGTCAGTAAAAATTAGACTGTAAAATGAAGGAGAGAGAAGAAAACGTGCTGCCTGGATCATTGATTGAAACATTTACTTTTAAAAAATTTCCTGATGGTGTTGATAAAAATAAAGTGTTGAAAATAAAGTCCTCTGCAATGTCTGCAGCAAGGAATTTGCATATCACCGGAGTTCATCAACTCTATAGTCGCACATCAATGCAAAGAAATAAGTGTTGACATTGAGGGGAGTGTTCATTTATTTTCATTGTGTCCCCTAGGTTATATCTGTGGCCTGAAATGCCTTGCATGTGAAAAAAAACTTCAACTGAACTTTAATGTCACATTATGCTGATTATTCAATGATTCATTTGAATTTAAATATTTAAAATACTTTCACAGCAAAAATTATATATGCAATTAATTTAGATTAATTAATCACAGAGTATGTAATTAATTAGATTATTTTTTTTAATCGATTGACAGCCCTAGTTTATACCCATATGTGTATAACAGATCAGACTAAAGGGTTTATACCCATATGTGTATAAAAGATCAGACTAAAGGGTTTATATAAAAGATCAGACTAAAGGGTTTATACCCATATGTGTATCAGGCTAAAGGGTTTATATAAAAGATCAGACTAAAGGGTTTATACCCATATGTGTATAAAAGATCAGACTAAAGGGTTTATACCCATATGTGTATAAAAGATCAGAGTAAAGGGTTTATACCCATATGTGTATAACAGATTAGACTAAAGGGTTTATATAAAAGATCAGACTAAAGGGTTTATACCCATATGTGTATTAAAGATCAGACTAAAGGGTTTATACCCATATGTGTATAACAGATCAGACTGTATGTGTATAAAAGATCAGACTAAAGGGTCTATACCCATACAGTATGTGTTTAAAAGATCAGACTTCTTGTGGGAAAAGGGACCATTAGCTCTTCTATCAAGCACAGGACCTTCATTTGATATGTCTGTCCAAAAATATGAAACATATTGAAATTCCTCTTTCCTCCTCCTCTCTCTCTCTCTCTCCTCCCCTCTCTCCCACTCTCTCTCTCCTCCCCTCTCCCTCTCTCTCTCTCCTCCCCTCTCTCTCCCTCTCTCTCTCCTCCGCTCTCTCTCTCTCTCTCTCCTCCCCTCTCTCCCTCTCTGCCTTAATCTCTCCATCTCATCATGAAGGCTGACACAGAATATTAAACATATTGACACACATCCAACCTGGTATCAGATATGATCACAACAGCAGCAGAATATTAAACATATTGACACACATCCAACCTGGTATCAGATATGATCACAACAGCAGCAGAATATTAAACATATTGACACACATCCAACCTGGTATCAGATATGATCACAACAGCAGGTGGCCAATTGTGGTCAGCAGACCAGAGGGCAGAGGCTTACTCATAATTACAGAGCGCATACTTACGTGTGGACCAACAGTCAGATATCCATCTAACTCCATCTGCAGTCCATGCAGCTGATGCCAATTAGAGAGAAAGCAAGCGCAAAAGAGCTGACACGTACCACCCAGTCAGAAAAACACCAGCAGCAACCAGCTCTCCTGCACTGCACTGCACTGATTAAGCCAATGAAACGGCATTCCTCTGACTAAGGTAGAGGACGAGATCATTGGGACTTAGTTAGAATCTGTCATACATTCATGTCATGAATGTGATTTCTAGAGGCACCTTCTCCATTGTTTACCAAGTTTCACTCTCATGTCATGAATGTGATTTCTAGAGACACTTCACTCTCATGTCATGAATGTGATTTCTAGAAACACCTTCTCCATAATATTTACCAAGCTTCAGCCTCTGTGTAGCATGCATTCATGTCAGAGCCACAGGCACAAAATGAGAGTATAAGCATAAGTATATATACTCTTTTGATCCCGTGAGGGAAATTTGGTCTCTGCATTTATCCCAATCCATGAATTAGTGAAACACACTCAGCACACAGTGAAGTGAAGCACACACTAATCCCGGCACAGTGAGCTACCTGCAACAACAGCGGCACTTGGGGAGCAGTGAGGGGTTAGGTGCCTTGCTCAAGGGCACTTCAGTCGTGCCTACTGGTTGGGGTTCAAACCGTCAACCCTCCGGTTACAAGTCCAAAGCGCTAACCAGTAGGCCACGGCTGCCCCCATAGTACGATTTCACTAAGACCTCAAGGGTACACAAACACGCAACTCCTTTCAATCACAGGAGAAAACAAACAATAGAAGGGAGAAAATAAATTAGTTTCTATTTGCTATAGTTTTTTTTAATCGGTGGGCTTGTCAGTTTTTACAGTATTTCTAGCGGGCAGCACTGTTTAACGCTCGGCTGTCAGTTACAGTTTGTTACCATGGAAGAGATTCCACTTAGTCTCACCACGGTGTCAGCCCCTTCAGACACATCCCACAGAGGAGTGTTCCTGTCGTTGTTCACTTATGAGATTAGTCTGTTCTCTGGCCAGGAAACAGTAGAGGCCATGCATATTCATTTAGCTCTAGTTACAGATGCTCCCATCTACATAATGAGCTGCTTAAAGACATTTGTCACTGCATATCTCCTCAATCAAAAAAAAGGAACGACAAAGGTGATTGAAGAAAAAAGATAATATTGTGTTTGTGATCATCTTTTAGCTTTGTTGACTCAAAAAGATTTATATTTGTCTTCTTTTGAACGGTCTTAACAGACAGACATTGTGACTTTGAATTTCCCCTTAGTGATCAATAAAGTATCTATCTATCTATCTAAAATCTACTCAAGGTTCCAGAAGAGTGAGGAAGGGGAACCTGACGATCATCAAAGGATTGGAGATCATAGTCAAACCCCTCTAAAAATGGTAATGTGAAAAAAGGCTGCCATTACAGTAATCATCCAAACTGCCTGTCCGTGGCTGTGGTGGCTGTGGTGTGGTGTGGTGGTGAAGGTCTTCAGATCAAATACCTCTGCGAGTCATCATTGGTCAACACATTCCTGAATGAAAAGCTAGACGCTCACCATGAAATGGACAGAGGTGAGGACAATGTCAAGGTGCTGCTCTTTCTGATCCCTTGGACTCGGCAGGACTGCAGCATGCCACTTCTCTTTTCTCTAACTTTCTTTTGCACAGCTGGCTACATCTACAGAACCTATTCATGTCACCTTCTGTAAACATGCATGCTGCATGCTACTCTATGAAGGCCATCCGAGACTTCAACTGATTAGCATTGAGTCCTGTGGGGTCTGTTGGAGCAGTCTGGCACCAGGATGGGATTTGCAAGGGTTTGTGAGGGAACTACATCAGAGAGACATGTGACTACCCTGTGTGTTCAAACGAGGACTCTAGCGTAGACTGGCTGTATGTACACTCATGCCAGAGGGCAGGACAGAAAGGTCTCTGAAGAGCTCATGCTGGCAGTCCTCAGAACAAGACTCCAAGACCACTCCAAGAACAAATGACGGATTTGAGACACTAAGACAACGGTGCTTGATTCAAACCATTCTTTACGCTAGTGCTACAGAGTAAGTCATTAGCATTTGTGATGAATGCCAGCACAGATCGAGAGCACTACAAAAGAGAACATCTCAGTTCGCAGCCGAGGAGTCATCAAAGCCGGCCCCAGGCCATGGCAGCAGGCCGTCGGTGCCTGGGGTGAAACCACACATGCCCATCTCCTGACCACCCCCATATCCCCACACCGCACAGCAGCGGCGGCTAGCATTCCATTAGAGTGACAAGGGCCTGAGGGCTGAATCTGACCAGGGAGCCCAGACTGGCCCCGCCCCCATCTTCCCTTAATTAGGGGGGACGATTTTCATCTGGGAGAGAGATGTGATGAACAGCTCCATCAGCGTGTGTGTATGTGTGTTTGTGTGTGTGAGTGAGAGACAGAGAGAGAGAGAGTGAGAGTGTGTGTGGTGTGTGTGTGTGTGTGTGTTTGTGTGTGTGTGTGAGAGACAGAGAGAGTGTGTGTGTGTGTGTGTATGTGTGTGTATGTGTGTGTGTGTGTGTGCGAGTATGTATATGGACAGGTGATGCGGACTCAGCGGATAAGTATGATAAGTGGGACTCAGGACTTGAGTCGTGACTGTGATGACGCCACCGCTGTGATCCAGGCCCCTCCCCCTCCCCAAGCACATGGGGAGCCTGATGACCAACAGGACAGCTGTGAGAGAACACAGGCACAGTGGCCAACAGGTATGCCACACACACACACACGCACGCACGCACGCATACACACACATACACACACATACACACACACACACACACACACGCACGCACGCACGCACGCACGCACGCACGCACGCACGCACGCACGCACACAAACACAGAGAAAAGGTATACCACCGGATACAAACAACAACATCAACCAATACCTCAACTGTCAGAGCTAAGCAGCAGACTGAGGTGTGAGGTCGTCTCAGAGTCTGGGCGGTGTGTAATATGATTAGATGGTCAGGCCAGGCTGCGCTGCCTGGCTGCACCTAAGAGCCCCCGGGTGGTGAATCAACACCCCTACCCCACCCCCCTCGTGAGAACCAGGGAGCGCTCTTGTGATCTACCCACCTCAACCCCCTGCCACTCATAAGAGCCTCTTAGGAAGGTTAAAATCATATCTCTCCTCTCTCCTACTCTTTTACGGCTGTGGTGGCCCACTGGAACAGCGTCCTTTCTTCCACCTCCTGCCCAGAACAACACACCCAGGCACCCACACACTCTCAAAGGAACAGAAAACACTGAACGTATACGGTGGTTGCCAAGCCAATCACTCTGGGGGCCAAACCGTACAGAAGTATGCTGTTTATGCCATGGATACTAATAAGAGTTAGTATGTGGTCCAGGCCAGCGCATTCAAATCATGCTTCAATTAATGCTGAAATATCGTCAGAGTGGGTTTTGTGAGCTCCAAGGCCACACACCTCGTGCAATGAAATAATAGCAAGAATCTAATCTACATTTTGGAATGTCCTCGGCTGAGAGATTTTGTGATATGCACACACCTGCTTGGAGAGATGCAAATATAGTTCTGTTAAAGAGAGCAAAAGCAAAGCACACATTCTTTCTATCAACTGGCATAACAATGGTTGTCAGTCAGATGAATACCGAGTGAAAGCACGCGTTCTCTCTAGCAAATGGATAATAATGGATATCAGTTGATGAGGAAACAAATGCAGCATGGCGATATGGAAATGGATCCCTCACTACTCCAGCAGTGGCGTGCCGTGTGTGTGCTATCTCAGGGAGGAGTGTTCCAGCCCATTTGAATAGAATATATATTACAGTCAGAACAACAGAGAGAGGAAATGACACCGGGTGGACCCGCCTGCAAACAAATTGCCCACTGATTTTGTCCACGGTGCGTATCGGCATCGAAACCACCCATCCACACCCTACATACATGCACCACCTCAGAATGCTATTTTAGGCTCCGTGGTGGTGGTGGTGGTGGCGTGGGGGTGTGTATGCACTCCGTGGTGGTGGTGGTGGTGGCGTGGGGGTGTGTATGCACTCCGTGGTGGTGGTGGTGGTGGTGGCGTGGGAGGGGTGGTGGTGGTGGCGTGGGGGGGGGGGTGGTGGTGGTGGTGGTGGTGGCGTGGGGGGGGGGTGGTGGTGGTGGTGGCGTGGGGGTGTGTATGCACTCCGTGGTGGTGGTGGTGGTGGTGGCGTGGGGGTGTGTATGCACTCCGTGGTGGTGGTGGTGGTGGTGGCGTGGGAGGGGTGGTGGTGGTGGCGTGGGGGGGGGTGGTGGTGGTGGTGGCGTGGGGGTGTGTATGCACTCCGTGGTGGTGGTGGTGGTGGTGGCGTGGGAGGGGTGGTGGTGGTGGCGTGGGGGGGGGGTGGTGGCGTGGGAGGGGTGGTGGTGGTGGCGTGGGGGGGGGGTGGTGGCGTGGGAGGGGTGGTGGTGGTGGCGTGGGGGGGGGGTGGTGGCGTGGGAGGGGTGGTGGTGGTGGCGTGGGGGGGGGTGGTGGTGGTGGTGGCGTGGGGGTGTGTATGGACTCCGTGGTGGTGGCAGCGTGGGGTGGGTGTGTGTGCACTAGTCAAGCACAGTAGACACCTCTCAGACAATAATGCTATTCAGCGGCATTTAGCTGATGCAGTGTCAGGTCCATTGAGAAGAAAAACACAACCATAGGGGTTACATTTTAAGATGAATGTTTTTTTTCTGCATTTCAGACACATGGATAATGTAGTGAATATTTATGGAGATGTATGGTGTGAGAATGTGAGAATTATTGGAATAAAATAATCGACTGTAGGGAAATAATATTTGTTTCATAAAACAGAAAGCAAGCATGTGACAACCTTGAAAAATCATTTTGTATCAAGTATCGCAATTACAGCATGTGTCACTCACAGCCCTAATAACAGCTACAAACACTGGTCAAGGAATCCATGGTATTGTACGATATGCAACAGATTCTGTGAACTGTTACATCCGTATGGCACAGTCACATGAAATTGATGGGTCTTGGTGTATTTGTGCTACAATCTGATACAGAACCCAGCAGCAAGGTTTTGTGTTGCTCATGCGGCTTGCGATTCAGTGCGAAGGACAGACATTTCACAGCTGACAAGATTTTACTGAAAACAAGACAGTTGTATGATTTATCCACAATCATCTTTTGTTGTGATAGCTGTTCCCACGGAAAAACAGTCATATCAGCCAACAAGTGACGCTCATAAATCTCTCTTTTCTCTTGTCACAGTGTAATCTAGTCCTGTCATCTTTTGTTTTCGGAGCCCAAACAAGGCAGCCACTGCGTGCCCCTGTGTCTGTAGATTGTATCAGATTGTGTGACATTATTGTGCTCGTGTTCTCCTGCTCTCTCTCCTCCACTCCCTCCCTCCAGGCTGATGGATCTCTGCAAGAGGAGGCCATTTTTTTCAGCCGCTTTCAGGTGAAAAAAGACAATTGTTTTTTGTTTTTTTCAATTTGTTTCTGAAGTCTCTTCTCATTCACATATTGTTACTACAACAAATCCATTTATTCTGATCTTTTTTTGTGTCCCCCATTTGTGATTTCTTTTTTTCTTAATAAGGCTTGTGTCCAGCTCCATCTCAGTGTAGAACATGAGAAAAAAATACAAATTCACATAGGACAGGGCCATTAATCACAGATAAACGCAATCATATGATAGAACATGATATCTTGGAACATAATATGTTCCATCATATGAATCATAATCATTATCATTGTTTCTATTATAAGAAAAAATATATAAAAATATAATATATAAAATATAAAACATTTAAATGGATGAATGGACATGCAGGTTGGCCAGAAATGCACAGAAATGCACATAAGCTATGGGTATAAGGTACTAAAACAGAAATGCACGGCACGCTGTGGTATAAGCTATGGGTATAAAGTACTAAAACAGAAATGCATGCTGTGGTATAAGCTATGGGTATAAGGTACTAAAACAGAAATGCACGCTGTGGTATAAGCTATGGGTATAAGGTACTAAAACAGAAATGCACGCTGTGGTATAAGCTATGGGTATAAGGTACTAAAACAGAAATGCACGCTGTGGTATAAGCTATGGGTATAAGGCAGTGTTTCTCAAACTTTTTCAGACCAAGGACCACTTAACCAAAAAAAAAACCCTCACGGAACACCTAGCTAAAAAAAGAGTAGTACCTACTTCAAAAGTATATTACACAATAGGCCTACTCACTGAACCACCTTGCTTATTGTCTTTGCACCTTGCTTATTGTGTCAGAGGATTAATATGATTTAAACTGGCATAGCTTACATAGGCAATATTGCAGAACTGTATTTACATACAAGTTGGTTCAATATTGCATCTATAGGCTACTATATTTTACCACGTCTGCTCACGGACCACTTGGGATAGCTTGCGGACCACCAGTGGTCCCCGGACCACACTTTGAGAAACACTGGTATAAGGTACTAAAACAGAAATGCACGCTGTGGTATAAGCTATGGGTATAAGGTACTAAAACAGAAATGCACGCTGAGGTATAAGCTATGGGTATAAGGTACTAAAACAGAAATGCACGCTGTGGTATAAGCTATGGGTATAAGGTACTAAAACAGAAATGCACGCTGTGGTATAAGGTACTAAAACAGATTTGGATAGTTTATGGCTGATAATAAATCATTCATGGCATGGATCGCTATACTGCATAACCCAGTGTATTAAGTACAGTATTGAGTATTATATTGTATTGAGACACTATTTTAGTAATAGCAAACAGATACTTTGTAATTCCAAAGAACTATGGCTATTACTATTTATGATTTGGGTGTAGAATTAGAGTAAGCATTACAGTAATTACAGTAATTACTGTAAGCATTTATCAAGCACAGAGTAGCTGCTATTACATTTTAGCAATGCGGTGTATGTATGTGTGTATGCATGTATGTATGTATGTATGTATGTATGTATGTATGTATGTATGTACAGTATGTGTGTATGCATGTATGTATGTGTGTATTTATGTATGTATGTATGGATGTATGTATGTATGTATAATACACAGTATTAGCATCTCCAGTCCTACATATACACATATTTGTTTCTTTCCCCCTCTCATGTCTTAGTCTTACACAGTGTTGTCATGTGCTCTTTAAAAGACTCACTGGATCACAAAAGCAAATAATCAAATCTAAACATTTACACAGTTACATTGACTTACAAGGATTATCACTGTTTATTCAGCATCTGTACCATCTTAGTCAGTACTGTCAGTACTTTTATCTTTTACTTCAAACAAGATGAGCGCCCACACACAGGGAGAATCCACTACATGACATGCACAAACAACACATTTCACTAAATGGCAGAGGAATGGAATAGCTCTATTTATATTCCACCAAATAAAGTGAAAATATTCTAAATAATCAGAGACACAGGGGGGATACTTTAGAAGGCTATTTTGCCTTTTTTTTGAGAAATCAGATAGATAGATAGATAGATACTTTATTGATCCCCAGGGGAAATTCAAGCATAGTTGTATCATGTCCAAACAAAACCAAAACATTCAGGAAAACAATAGAGGACAAAAAAGCAATCAGGGACAATTTAGAAGGGCTATTCTAACCTGGGGATATCTGAAAATAGCAATCCTTGATGTTTCCTGCAATTTGCTACCCAGAGTACACAACGTCCATTAATCAAAACAGAGGCTGCAACAGCATGTGCAGGCTGGAGTCATTGAAAAATCCTTCTCCAAAGAACACAATTTAGAGCCAGGCTTTCTCTCTCTCTCTCTCTCTCTCTCTCTCTCTCTCTCTCTCTCTCTCTCTCTCTCTCTCTCTCTATCTCTCTCTCTCTCTCTCTATCTCTCTCTTTCTCTTTCTCTTTCTGTCGGCTCCAATGGCCAGACCCATGTCACCTTAAATAGAATTTCTAGGAAACAAATGGCCAGTGTAGATGATAGTTGGCTACATGGATCCAAGTGTAGGCTGAAAGCTCAATAAGCTTCACCGAGGGTACCAGGAAGAGAGCTGCCTGCTTCTCTGTGATTAATGCTGCTATTGGACAAACAGTTACGGCTGGCTTAGCGCTGGTCTCCTGTCCAGAAAGACGTGCAGTGTCTTTCTTTGGCTCTACGGCTCAACAAAAGGCACTGCACAGAGCCAGTGTGAAAACAGAATGGGCACAGTGTGTGTGAGACAGGTTTGGGCACAGTGTGTGTGAGACAGGTTTGGGCACAGTGTGTGTGAGACAGGTTTGGGCACAGTGGAATGGGCACAGTGTGTGTGAGACAGGTTTGGGCACAGTGTGTGTGAGAGGGGTGTGTATGCACTCCGTGGTGGTGGTGGTGGTGGTGGCGTGGGAGGGGTGGTGGTGGTGGCGTGGGGGGGGGGTGGTGGCGTGGGAGGGGTGGTGGTGGTGGCGTGGGGGGGGGGTGGTGGCGTGGGAGGGGTGGTGGTGGTGGCGTGGGGGGGGGGTGGTGGCGTGGGAGGGGTGGTGGTGGTGGCGTGGGGGGGGGTGGTGGTGGTGGTGGCGTGGGGGTGTGTATGGACTCCGTGGTGGTGGCAGCGTGGGGTGGGTGTGTGTGCACTAGTCAAGCACAGTAGACACCTCTCAGACAATAATGCTATTCAGCGGCATTTAGCTGATGCAGTGTCAGGTCCATTGAGAAGAAAAACACAACCATAGGGGTTACATTTTAAGATGAATGTTTTTTTTCTGCATTTCAGACACATGGATAATGTAGTGAATATTTATGGAGATGTATGGTGTGAGAATGTGAGAATTATTGGAATAAAATAATCGACTGTAGGGAAATAATATTTGTTTCATAAAACAGAAAGCAAGCATGTGACAACCTTGAAAAATCATTTTGTATCAAGTATCGCAATTACAGCATGTGTCACTCACAGCCCTAATAACAGCTACAAACACTGGTCAAGGAATCCATGGTATTGTACGATATGCAACAGATTCTGTGAACTGTTACATCCGTATGGCACAGTCACATGAAATTGATGGGTCTTGGTGTATTTGGCACTGCACAGAGCCAGTGTGAAAACAGAATGGGCACAGTGTGTGTGAGACAGGTTTGGGCACAGTGTGTGTGAGACAGGTTTGGGCACAGTGTGTGTGAGACAGGTTTGGGCACAGTGGAATGGGCACAGTGTGTGTGAGACAGGTTTGGGCACAGTGTGTGTGAGACAGGTTTGGGCACAGTGTGTGTGAGACAGGTTTGGGCACAGTGTGTGTGAGACAGGTTTGGGCACAGTGTGTGTGAGACAGGTTTGGGCACAGTGGAATGGGCACAGTGTGAAACAGGTGACGGGCACAACCTACAGTGTCAAAAGTCACTGTGTGGGGTCAAAACACAACAACCTCTTTGTCACCATATCAGATAGAAATAACACACTGTACTGGTTTCCAAGACTGAAATGGTATGTAAACCAAGCCAAATCTATAGGCCAAATATATAGGCAAATCTTTAGGGCAAATCTATAGGGTAAATCTTGTCAAATCAAATAGTGGCACGAAAGCACAACAACAAATGACCTCTTAAGAGTGTGTCCATGAGAGGACCAGGCGGGGGTGACACATGCTACGTCACAGTTTGAAGGGTCCACCTAAAAACTCAAAAAGCCAAAATAGTACAAAATTTGAAACAACCCAGGGGGAGTTAGGACCGCCTCCTTGTTTTAGGCCAAAAAAACTCAAAAAAAGGCCCAAAATTGCATAAAATGTTGACATCCCTCCTGCTGTCAGATTTAAACACAGCAAAGTAACAATCCATGCCATCAAAGGTCCATCCAAGGTTAGTTTAAAACTGGAGTTACAAGGCGTAAGGTGTGACGGGTGTCAGTCCAGGACTGCACATGTCCACTATGTCACATGCTTTTTGGCGAATACCCAAAAAATAGCAATATTCAGACCTGAATATCTCCGATGACGAACCTCCTTTTTTCAAAATTCTTCCTGCACATGAAAGGGCCATCTGTGGACTTCATAAATCAAAAGAAAAATGCTCGGCCTTTTTATTATTCTTTTCGTGACAACCGCCTAAATACTGTGATCCAGCCAGTGATTTCAAATACATATCTATTTCAATGATTGGATGAAAATAATGCTTAGGTCATTTATGGTGGACAAATGGAGATATATTATCATCAATCATGTCTGCTGATCAAATCCAAGCTACATTTAATGTCCTGAGTGTAATATATTCCTTAAGGTAGCTCAAAATGACATCATCGGGTGACATACACCAGTATGCAAATGTGATATCTCCAACATATCTCAGGGCTAGAAACAGTCACTCGGACTCAAATAATAACTTGTAAGATTTTGATAGTCAAAGGTCAAAGGTCAAGGTCACTGTGACCTTATGTACATCCCATTGTGGTGAATAAACCTCTAAAAATCCCTGACATAATTGCAAATGTGATACAAACATTCACACTGGCCCTTTCTGAAACCAATCCCTACCCACTCCCCTAAGTTACGGTGTGCACTCAGGTGGGAATCACCCTTACAGCTAAATCGAGTTCTCCATGTAAATGGGAAAATGTTGGAGTTCTTTTATCAGTTTTGGGTGCTATAGGCTAGTTGGAACTGCTCACCACAATGAACTATGATAAGCTATGCTAACAGTAGGTGCTTCAGACTGAGGTACTGCACACACACAGATGAGAAGGGTATGTATCATCTTATCTAACTCTGGCAGAGACAATAAGATAATTTCCCAAAATGTTGGCGTGTTCCTTTAACACTTGGTTAGGAGTGCAAGTGGCTAGGGAGAGAGTGTAGCTAGTTTCGGAAAGGGCCTTTCACTCACAGATAACAAATTCATTTGAATTTGATGGTCAAATGTCATAGGTCAAGGTTATTGTTACCTCACATTCTTGTGAGGAATGCCTATAGGAAGTTATTTTTTCTTTCAAATTCGGCACACACAGTCACTTACACTCAAAGATGAACTGATTAGATGTGAGTGGTCAATGTTACTGTGACCTCTCAAAAAAACAACATGGGCCTACTGTATTTTTACACCTTGAACACAATATCCTGGAAACACCTTGAGGGAGTTATTTCAAATTTAGCACAACTTAGGCCCTGTAGACACATAACCAGATATTTTATGTTTGGGTCTTTCATCCACACATAAACAGTGTTTTAGCCCACACAGATATTTTTTTAAAACCTTCTAAAGAGAATGCTGGTTTACTTGGATCTGTGGACATCCAAAATGGAGATTTTTACGAACAAGTATATACGTACTGTATATACTCTTTTGATCCCGTGAGGGAAATTTGGTCTCTGCATTTATCCCAATCCGTGAATTAGTGAAACACACACACAGCACACAGTGAACACACATAACAGTGAGGTGAAGCACACACTAATCCCGACGCAGTGAGCTGCCTGCTACAGCGGCGTTCGGGGAGCAGTGAGGGGTTAGGTGTCTTGCTCAAGGGCACTTCGGCCGCTCCTACTGGTCGGGGTTCAAACCGACAACCCTTCTGTTACAAGGCCGAAGCACTAACCAGTAGGCCACGGCTGCCCCCGTGTACAAGGACATGATGGTTACTTTGGGTATTGGGTGGGCTTTACTTGTTTCGTAGCCTACTGTACCTCGATGTCCATCCATCGTAAAAACATGTCTGTAGACCCTGCTTATTAGTACAAGTTGTTTTAAAGCAGAGACTCTGATATGGTATAACCACCTAGCTTCATGTTAGGGTCCCACAAGGAAATCTGTCTGAAACATTGAAAACATGATAATGTACATTACTTGTGAATCTGTTTCCATTGCATGCCACATGACCAGTGGATAAAGTGGGATTTGGCAGGTGGGGGAACCCTAAAATCCAGTGTCAGTGCAACGGGGAAGAATGACTCACTGTTGGACAACATATTGAGTATTGTGGTGTAGCAATACTTTTTGGACAAGAATTGATAGCTTCTTGGTCACCTCTGTACACATGAAAATTAACTCCCTAATTATTTTAACAATATAATCGTGCTGTATCGTTGGTATGAAAGAATATATTTATTATTAAATTATCCGAGGTGGCGGAACTGCGTTCCTCCCACTTTAATTCCTGCATATGACCGCTGTCTGCTGTGTTGGGCTAATGGGACAGTGCTAATTGAGTAATGCCAAGCTAGATTAACATTTTCCAATGTTAAAACCATTTATCACATGAAAAATAACAATGTTATTATCATGTGATAATAACAATAATAACAATACTCTGTGTTTCCAGGATATCATGTTCAAGTTGTAAAAATATTTTTTAGTGAATAGTGAAATATTTTTTTTTGTGAGGTCAGAGTAATATTGACCTTTCACCACCCAAATATAATCAGCCACAAAACTTCTGTTAGACTTTTTTTGAGGAAGGTCACTGAAAGGAGCTGTAACAAATATTGGAGGCTGCTGAAAAGGCAAGCCAATGGCTATGGCACTCACATGCTATTTGGGGTCATGTTGTAACCTGAATTGACTCTGAGACGCTGCTGCTGTGTTTTTGGAGTGGTAGTTGTAGGTGCCTACATCAAGGGCTTGCATGTCGGCTGTGTATGTTGTTGATCAGATCATAAGTGTCCACAGTAATGAAGAGGAATGAGTGGAGAATTTATGATATTGCTTGGTATGTTGGTATGTTGCTGATCGGATCATAAATGACCATAGCAACAAACAGGAATGACTGAAGAATTTGTGACAATGGTTGGTAGTTGGTATCTAAATATTTGTTGGTATTTGTTGGTGTCTGCATCAAAGGCTTGCGGTTTGACTGGGTATGTTAATGATCAGATAATAAACCACCAAAGCAATGAAGAGGATTGACTGAAGAATGTGTAGGTATTTGTGGGTGCCCACATCAAGGGCTTACAGTTGGTCTGGTTATGTTGCTGATTGGATCAGAAACTGTGGGAGAAAAAGAAGAGGAATGACTAAAGACTTTGGTGGTAGTTCTTGGTGCCCTCATTAAGGGTTGGTGTTTTGTTTGTTGTATAGTTGCTGATGGGATCATAAATGGCCACAGCAAAAAAGATGATTAACTGAAGAATTTGTTGGTATTTGTGGGTGCCCACATCAAGGGACTGCAGTTTGCTTGGCTGTGCTGCTGATCGGATCATAAACGGCCACAGCAAAGAAGACAAATTACCAAAAAATGTGTCAGTATTGGTTGGTAGACAACCTATCATGAGTGTGGAGTAGTGTTGCACGGTGCACCGATACTACAAAAGTATCGCAATACCCTGAAATTAGAAATGTCACGATGCCTAATTTTATTAGTATCGATACTTTTGAGAATGATCGTGTTCTTTTGAAGTAACATGCGTATGCACAAGGCATAGCCATAGACAGTAAAAGAATAGCGCCTCCTCCCCTAACCCGTGGCTGTGCGTATTTTCTCCTCACACACACGTAAGCGCAGCTGTCGTGCTATAAACAGCGAGACATGGCTGCTAGTTCAAGTGATGCTATGGTAACACATAATAATAGGCTAATATCAAGTTGATTTGCTCACTTGCATCTCTCAAGTGTGTGTTGCTAACCTACCTAGGCTGTGGGATTTTGGTCATTTAGGCCTACTATTTGGGTTCAATGTAATTTAGAAATAGGCTAAGCAACCATCGCAAACTTTTACATCTGAAGAGAGATCCTTGCTAACTATCCCGCTAGCTCAGGTCACGTTTGACAATAGTGCTCGCTAAAATCATTAATGAACATTGCAAGACACTTATCTCTTCTATGATCCCAGGAAGATTTTCTTCGACTTGTACATTTTTTGAACATTTATTTTATCTAATGACATACAAAACATAATCAATTGCATCCACATATCCTATGTGCAACTTTTATTCACTAGACTAAAACCGTGAGTCAAGGTCAATTACTCTCACGTATCTCTTAAAGTGACAGGCACTAAATTACACCTACACATCACCAATGTGCACTCAATTAGACTTACACACCACATCAAAGATATGCCTAAGGGTAATAGTTTAAAAATAGTTATAGTTCTAGAATAGTTTTCAAATTGCTAAATATATTTACTAGTAATTATGCAGAATATATGAAATATGACATAATCCATCATTTTCCATGTGTGTTTGTGTGGAGAGAGTCAAGCAGAATCTATGATGGCCACTGGTGTGAATGATCACACTACAGTATATTCGATATTACTGATGATGTCAAGGTGGTGGGGCCCCCTAATCAAATACATTTTTTAAAAAGTATCGAAGAAGTGTCGAAATCGCAATTCTTGACTTGGTATCGGTATCGAAACATTCATTTTGGTATCGTGACAACACTAGTGTGGAGGGAGCTGGGTCTGAGATGCCAGATACCACTGTTGAGCCTTCTGAAGGTCACCGATGAATGACGAAGACAAAAGTGCAAGTGAATATTTGTACCAAATTTGAAAAAACATCCCTACAGGCATTTATGATATATAATTTTCTCAAGAATGCAAGGTCCTTGACCTCGACCTTTGACCACCAGATTCAAATATTTGTTATCTGTGAGTCAAAGTGAATATTTGTATCACATATGAAATTATGTCAGGGATTTTTTGAGATTTATCCACCACAAAGGGATATACATAAGGTCACAGTGACCTTGACCTTTGACCTTTGGCTGCCAAAATGTTACAAGTTATTATTTGAATCCAAGTGACTGTTTCTAGCCCTGAGATATGTTGGAGATATCACATTTGCAAATATTGGACCTACGGGTATACTGGTGTATGTCACCCAATGATGTCATTTTGAGCTACCTTAAAGAATATATTGCACTTAGGACATTAAATCTAGCTTGGATTTGATCGATCAGTAGACATGATTGATGATAATATATCTCCATTTGTCCACCATAAATGACCTAAACATTATGTTTCAACCAATCATTGAAATAGATATGTATTTGAAATCACTGGCTGGATCACACTATTTAGGCGGTTACAGCGACAAAAATAATAAAAAGGCCGAGCATTTTTCTTTTGATTTATGAAGTGTGCAGATGTGCAGAAAGAATTTTGAAAAAAGGAGGTTGCTCATCGGAGATATTCAGGTCTGAATATTGCTATTTTTTGGGTATTCGCCAAAAGGCATTTGACATAGTGGATACGTGCAGTCCTGGACTGACACCAGTCACACCTTACGCCTTGTAACTCCAGTTTTAAACTAACCTTGGATGGACCTTTGATGGCATGGATTGTTACTTTGCTGTGTTTAAATCTGACAGCAGGAGGGATGTCAACATTTTATGCAATTTTGGGCCTTTTTTTGAGGTTTTTTGGCCTAAAACAAGGACGGGGGCATAACTCCCCCTGGGTTGTTTCAAATTTTGTACTATTTTGGCTTTTTGAGTTTTTAGGTGGACCCTTCAAACTGTCCAAGTTTCATCAAAATCGGTGACGTAGCATGTGTCACCCCCGCCTGGTCCTCTCATGGACACACTCTTAAGTCCCAGGGAATCAGGTTCTACACCAATCTACTGTCAGTTCACAGTGAATGGAATCCAAAAAACTTGTGGAAATGTTGATGCAAGACAATGGCTCTTTCACTAGTGAACACTGAAAATGACTGGAAATATGGCAAACCTACAGTATCTGTGGCTTGTGGCTTCACAAATCCACAGAAAGCTGCTTTAGCCTGCTGGTGGACTTTACACAGCATCCCCAACACCTTACCCAGCAGGAGCAACACAACTGGTTACAAGCAGACAAACCCATGTGTGAGATCACAGGAGCAACACAACTGGTTACGAGAAGACAAACCCATGTGTGAGATCACAGGAGCTTCTCTGAAAGCAGAGAACAGACGATGCTGCTGGTCCAACTGTGAAATTCGCTGATCAAAGGCTGCCTCTGGTGCCTGCGCGCGCGTGTGTGTGTGTGTGTGTGTGTGTGTGTGTGTGTGTGTGTGAGGACGTGACTCACCTCCAGTAGCCTGTCGTGCACCTGCAGCCCGTCTGCGTGGCCTGCGGGACCCTCCTCCGACACGTGGGACACAAAGATCCCAGATCCTTCTGAGTCAGTCTGAGTCCAAGCAGAAAAGCAAGCCGCTAAAGCTCACAAGCTCTCACCATGTATGATGTATATTTGTCATTTGAGAGTTCATCATTTTACATACTAGGAAAAAATTAAGTTGATGCTACTGTATAATGATAATGATGATTATGTATGTATGTATGTATGTATGTATGTATGTATGTATGTATGATTTTAACAAACAGAAAAGTTCAGCATATTACAGTATATTAAAAATAATATCTTTTGGACATATTGCTAAATTCGAATGTTTCTTCTCATGCAAAGACAGGGTTAAACGTTCACAAATAGTAGCCTATATGATCGGGTCGTTTAAGCTACCTGCTCATGTTCTCCTCCCATTATTCGAAATCCCAAAATTCCCTCTTCTCTTTGCAAGGTCATGGTCAAACGCTGAATCTGTTCACTCTAGTCAAAACATGTGGAAATAATGCTATTAATGGTTCAACAACTTTGTCATTACATTTCCATTGTGTAGGCCTAGTTCATCTTAAAAATACGTTTGTTTGTGCCTTTCTCGTAATTGAAAGGCAACAATGAAAGTTAAGGATTTCAGATGTTAGTGTGCTTGTAGGCTAGATTAGGCTATGCATATTGTGCATGGATTGTCTCTTACCTCATACGAGCCACTGATCTGATCCAATATGCTACTGATGCAAAGCATATACTGCTTTAGTCTCTGCTGGTATTTCATAGCACTGTCCTGTGCTTCGGTCTGTAGAGCGGTCAGCTGGGATAGCAGAAATTGCTCCCGTTCTCCCCAGGTGATACAGAGTTTCCTGACTTCGGACGCAATTCTGTCACTCCACGCCTGCAGAAGTTCGTTTTGTTCCCGCAGCGCGTTCATGCAGCAGTGACCCCCCTCATTCACGGCATTTTTGTGGTGGGGTAACCCGCATCCCTTCTGACAAATAACCGCAAATATATCAACACAGTTCTTTATCGCTGAATACTCCATAATAATTACACTCTGTGAAGACCTGGAGTAGGTTCAGTCACTCATTTGCAAAGTAAGTAGAGCACATAGTTTCATTAGATGAAGTGGGGGTTTCCAAGTCGAACCACAGTCTGACCTTCACCTCTTGCTCGGAGAAGTTTACACGAAGCTACATCATCATCATCCTTAAATGTCAGCAGAGTGACCTCCCGCTCATTCAAAGCTTCTACGTAACGTGTAGCCTATTCACTACACTTAAAAAAAACTTTACTTCTCACCCATGCTAAGTTTAAAGGCTAAGCATTAAGGCTAAACAGTAGTTTCAACACAATGCAAATCAACCGAAAGTGTTAAGTAAACTAAAATCATACATTCTGTTTAAGTGGCAAATGCTATGGATAAGCACAGCAGCAATATCACAGGACCACAAAGCATAGGAATGTGTAATTGTAGAAACTGGCCAGCAGAGAGCAATGAATCGCTCTAGTGGACAACAAGACACATTTCAGATCAAACGTCAGTTGTTGATGGACTAATGTTGTGCACCTGCACCTTCAAAATTCGGTGAGAAACAAAACAGCTTGAGTTCCCCCTGTAAGTTAACTAACATAGATCGCACCAGTGTATCCACACATTAAATCTCCATGCATTGGAATTGACTGTATAATAGCTTACTGTCGTTTTGTTTGGTTTAATGAGTAGGTACAAACAGAAGCTCACCAGGTATATTTGTGTGTGTGTGTGTGTGTGTGTTTCCACAAATGGAAAATGTTTTCAGTAATGGCACTGTACAGTGTTTTATAGGGTTAACTGTAGCCTACTGACTGCAGAATCTGAATTAATTTACAACAACTGGTAACCCTTGGGAGTCTTATCAGGCGGACTAGTTAACAGAGTTCATTTAGATCTGTATGTCAAAGCTTAAAACCCTACCAGGGACAACTGACTTCAACTCTGAGATATTCCATGGACCAAAAGCCTAGTATGATCACATGACTCATTGGAAAAGATCTGTGGCTGGAGATTTGTCAGCTGGTTATGTGGCCATTATGCTTTGCAAATGCAGCTGGCTATGAGAAATGATGCGTGCAATCTTTTCATATCGTAAATCCCTTATTTGTTGATATTCAACCAGGGTGTCAAGGTACTTTGTGAATAATCCTTTGATTTTCCAAAGAGCATAAGACCACTTCAAAATCACAATGCAATTGCTCTCAGGGAAAGCCCCTAAACTTGTAAGCACTACTCACTCACATTTTCACAGGTAATTCAGATATTAACCTCGTTTAGAACCATAATATGTTACCGCAGTAACATGTTCATATAAATATTAGTGAGAACACATGAGATCAGCTCTGAACAGCAATAAATCAAACTGCTACGCCCACACTCACCGATCTTACAACTGAGGTCGAAAGGAAACCCTTAAAGTGGGTCTGGGGAATGGGTTTGTATGGAAATACTACCATAGGGAAATCTGTTATGCAATTCATCATGACTTTTTGTTGACAAGGCAAGCAAAAGACAAGCCAAATGACCTGGTCCATTTTGTAGGAAGCGTGGCGACGTGTGCGGTACCGTGCTAAACTGAGCTGTTCCGCCAGGAGCGCTCAGGCATGAATAAAGCCTACTGTACAGGCCAGGTGCAAAGCCACCACATCAACAATCACACAAAGCTCTCAAGCCCAAGCTCCGGTGTCTAAAACCCCACCAGGAGATCACATACAATTTAATTACACTCCCGCCCCCTGTCCCAGCTGCTCTCTCTGGGTCCAGTCTAAAGAGCTCCGCACACAACTGGGTTTATATTCTCATAGCGCCATTGTGTTCTGGGTCCAGTCTAAAGAGCTCCGCACACAACTGGGTTTATATTCTCATAGTGCCACTGTGTCCTCCTCATGAAGACATACTGCTCACCGGTCAAATCTGAAGATGGCCCCTAAAGAGACAGAATGCAACAATTCACCATTTTGAATTGCCATTCTAGGCAACTAGCATGCCATGTGTAACCATACAGGCAAGCCTTATATCAGTGATAACTGTGTTCTCATGTATGTTTGTAATACAGGCAAGCCTTATATCAGTGATAACTGTGTTCTCATGTATGTTTGTAATACAGGCAAGCCTTATATCAGTGATAACTGTGTTCTCATGGATGTTTGTAATATAGGCAAGCCTTATATCAGTGATAACTGTGCCTTATATCAGTGATAACTGTGTTCTCATGGATGTTTGTAATACAGGCAAGCCTTATATCAGTGATAACTGTGCTTTCATGGATGTTTGTAAGGGTTTTGCCCTTTAGCAATTAGATTAACTCTTTACTAAAGCTCCCTATTGTTACTCCAAGGTAGAAATGCTATGTATCAAAAACATTTCACACAGACATACAATATCATCTAACTTGAAATGAGACACATGGGTTTTGCAAACTCATAGTTAACTACTTTATTGTAATTCATAATTCATTTCAAATCCAGCCAATGAGAGAGCCAGGTTTTACCCCCAAGAAGTTTGTGCAGTGAACATTGAAGTAAGCGTCACACACATAAACATTAACCCAGTGGTAAAGAAAAACACCACATCTAGTGTCTTATGAAGTAAAGACAGTTCTAGGGGTGGGGTAACTATAAACATTGGCAGGTAAAGTAAGGGACACGGGTCAGTCTGATCCTCAGAACTGTATTGACTTCATACGACAACCATTAGTGAACACACACACGCACGCACGCACACACACGCACACACACACACACACAAACCTTTGTCCGACAGCCAAACAACAGTGGTGACATTAACCCCCAACCCCGATATCATGAGGTAATGCTCGCTCACTGGGCACATGGTCCTGCAAGTGGCCTACATGACTGGGTGAAATGTCCAGTTGGTCAGTCGTGTCTGGTTTTGTCTCTGCCATTAATCAAGGGGAACTGGCTGAGGCCTACTGAAACAAAGCAGATGATTCTGAGATTAGGGTTGTGTGGGGGGCGTCATCCAATAATCTTCTGTCTCCACAAGACAAACAAAATGGCAAAACACGTATATAGTAAATGTCAATCCGTTGGTATAAATGGAGACGCACGTATATAGTAAATGTCCATCCGTTGGTATAAATGGAGACGCACGTATATAGTAATTGTCAATCCGTTGGTATATATGGAGATGCACGTATAGTGAGTGTCAATCCGTTGGTATAAATGGAGCTCCTCAGCAAACAGAATGGACCATTTTTTTCCAAAAATCATGCATCTGCGGACATACCATTTTTATCAGAATATGACAGATTGCAAAAAGTTAAAGGCGTTCATGCATTTGGCAATTCTTTCACTGATGATTGGCTGCATGAAGGAGACAGGGAAAAGCACTTGGTGGTGGTTGCTCATATACTCACACGATGGGATAAGCAATGGCGGGGTCCAGTCACACCCAACGAGCACCTCAAACAGATACCCATCCTTTGATTCTGATGACTCTTGCATCAGTTATGGCCATTTAAAGCGATGGTTCGGAGTAATTTCACCCTAGGGTCCTTTGCACCATGACCCCGAGCCAAACACCCTCCCAGAACCTTTTTTCCCTTGGTCGAGCCCTGGTTGAGTAGCGCTGTCAGAAACTAATGACGTTCTGCAGTCGTGATGGAACCAACTTTTATCTCGTAAATTACCCCACTAATAATGCCCTGAATGGTACGAAACTTCTGCAGTAGTACAACTATGACCTTTAGTCCAATAACGAGGCATTAGAAAGTTTGTAAGTGCACCAGGAGTTTATTTAAATAAGTCTTGCCTGATTATCTGCTACTATACCGCTGCGTCGACGTTTCTTCCGTGATTTGGGAAAAGCCTGTAAAAGTCCTTGCAGGAAGCGATTACATCAAAGTTTTTTGGTATATCCAGTTTTAAATATTTTTTTCCTAAGTGTTTACAACTTAGTGTTAACTAATAATTGTTGCAAACTGGACTACGAACAAAATATTAGTGCATTCCTGGATCTACATCCTTATGCATGCTTCCTGCCAGGACTTTTACGGGCTTTTCCCAAATCACGGAAGAAACATCGAGTCTTATTTAAAAAAACTCCTGGTGCACTTACAAACTTTCTAATGCCTCGTTATTGGACTAAAGGTCATAGTTGTACTACTGCAGAAGTTTCGTACCATTCAGGGCATTATTAGTGGGGTAATTTACGAGATAAAAGTTGGTTCCATCACGACTGCAGAACGTCATTAGTTTCTGACAACGCTACTCGACCAGGGTTCGACCAAGGGAAAAAAGGTTCTGGGAGGGTGTTTGGCTCGGGGTCATGGTGCAAAGGACCCTAGGCTGAAATTACTACGAACCATCGCTTTAAAGCCTCTTCATCTCCAATATCGCTTGGTTAGAATCGCCCTACTAAGAGCCAACATAGAAAACTTTGCTTCCTTGGAGGGTCTCCCTTGAGTGCTCTGGTTTGACTATGAAAATGGAGCATATGGAAATAAAATATAGCTCTATCAAATAAACCGCAGGTCATAATGTCATTTACCAACAAATAGAAGGACATTATTGGACATTGATATATCTTTGAACACTTACACTGTATATGTTATCAAGACAAAGAAAAAGACAATAGTTTAAAAAAACAGACAAACAGTACAAACAGATATAATGTACTCTAGGGACGGTTTCACAGAGTTAAGGGTGGAATGCTTTTTGTCTTCGGCTTTTTTCAACTGATAAAAAGATGACAGAAGATCAAGATTTAGAAGACATATTACAGAGCTAGGCAAGTTGTCATTTTAAAAACAAACAATTTAGCAGGGTGCTATTCATTAGCCATTGCACCATAACCGTGTGAGGACCATTAGGGTTAGGGGTTAGGGTTAGGTGTATACATGTTACTGCTACCTGGACCATGAAAACAATGACAAAAGCATTTGTAAAATAATTAAATGAAAGGGTAGTAAATAGTAAAATAGTAGTTGAAATGTTGACATTCTTCATAGAGCATGTGAGACTGAGGTTTTGTTGATATGATTAAAACAAAGGCCCTGTCCTTTGGGGATATGATGTCCCTCATTGTGACTGATATCTCTATGGTTGGGCACATGACACTCTCACAACATTGGTATAACATTACAGCAAAGACAGTACAGCCATGATCTGGGCATGGTGACGTGACGTGATCTCAGTGGAGCCATGTCCTCAGCACGTACTGTGTGGGGTTGATCTGGGCATGGTGTGATCTCAGCACGTACTGTGTGGGGTTGATCTGGGCATGGTGTGATCTCAGCACGTACTGTGTGGGGTTGATCTGGGCATGGTGTGATCTCAGCACGTACTGTGTGGGGTTGATCTGGGCATGGTGACGTGACGTTCTCAGCACGTACTGTACTGTATGGGGTTGTGCTTGTGTTTGAAATCATAAGTTGGGTAGCCAAGCATAGCTTTATCTCATCGCCACACAATATCACTGTACATTCAACTTAGTTTTACAAACACAGATAAATGTGCTTCACGTGAACATGTACAACACTCTTTGCTGAACGTCTGCAGTCAATTGGACATTATTAACAGCTTAGCATTTGTATTCCCCATCAGAGGAACATGTCTACATGCACAGAAGGATGTTACTTGTACTGAACTCCCTAAGTCCAGGTTAGGGCAACAAAATCACAATATTCTGAATAAAATGATCTTTTAATAAAGGATGAGTTGAGTTGATAAGAAAGTAATGTTTGATCATGGATAAATAAATAGCTTAAAAATTATTGCATATAATATTAGCATAATATGAGCTTTTATACTGAAGTTTATGTTTAATATTGTACATTTATATGCCTGAATTGTTGGGTAATTTGATTTGATCTGTTAAGGGAGGGTGTGCTTGATTATTAAAACATTAAAAAAGGGAAAAGCCACTTATAGCAAACTACATGTAAGATGATTTCTGACATCCCTACGCCTATCTTTCATTGTGAATTACTTGCAGTAGATATGGAGCATATTGTTGAAGAATTCATCCATAACACACATCTCATAACATGCCTGAAGGCAACAGTATCCAATGTCCCCCATGCATATGGGCAGATCTACATTACACCTCAACAAATAAAACCACAAAAGAAAATGATCCTCGACCCATATCAATACAAGCAAGTAGTTCATCTGTGAAAGATAAATGAAGAGATTTATATAAGGCATATTGAACAAGTTGAGAGAACTCCTTCATCATTCATCCAATAATATTTTAAGATACTAAATAAGGGATATCCAGGATGTCTTTGTACTTTCTGAGATGTTTTTCCCACAGTCTGTCTTTTTCATATGTTTTTTTTCCACAGTCTTATTCCAGGGAGGGAAATATGGCATTTTGGTTTGCGAGGTCGAAACCAAACAAAGACTGTGGAAAGCAAGAGTCTGAGTGGTCACAGGCAGCATCCTTACAGAGTCCTCTTCACCGAGGGTGGGGCTGCAGACAGGTAAGGATGGAGCTACATTCAGAGTCCCACGCAAGAGAGCGCCACCAGGAGCAGCGTGGCCAGGCCCAGGGACGGGGCGGTCATTCCAGCTCCACCTGCGAGAAAGGACACAGTGAGAGAGAGAAGCTGAGAGAGCTGGCTCTCCTCACACACAACTGGCTCACCGATGCCTGGCAGAGGAGAGCATTTCTGGGAGCTTCTTAAAGGAATTATCCGGAGTAAAATGCACTTTAGATCAATTTACGGATGATTGGGAGTACATACGTTGAGTTGACATCAAAATCAGCCAGTACCTTTCCGGAAATGTTGCTGCTGCAGCTGGCATCTTTTTTTCCTCGGGGGAAAGTCCGTAGGAGTCGATTACATCACGTCGTTGCACATCACGTCACGTGACATTTCAAAATTCCAACCTGCTGGTAAGCTAGAGTTTGCTGTTGCATACAACTTCATTTCTATTTCGAAAGAAATACTGGACTATGTTTTTTTTTTTTTTTTTTTAAAACGGCGACGAAATTGTGAATTTCCAGAGCGTGTTACCCCACACAATCGACTCCTACGGACTTTCCCCTAAAAATGCCAGCTGCAGCAGCAACATTTCCGGAAAGGTACTGGCTTGATGAAATTCATTCTGGACTCTATCCGACCACATAAAGACCTCGGGATACTTCGGTTTGGCTTTAGGGACCCTCTACTCACTACCACGTAAGTGTAATGTTGTTTGGAACTATAGAAGAGGTATAAATATAGCGTTTTGTAGCGGCGAAATGACATGCCCTGGTCACTTCCAGGCTAACGAGTTTTGACTAAAAACTGTAAAATCGAACTTTCTCAAAACACATCCGAATGACATGATTTTGATGTCAACTCAACGTATGTACTCCCTATCATCCGTAAATGGATCTAAAGTGCATTTTACTCCGGATAATTCCTTTAATCTAAAGTGCATTTCACTCCGGATAATTCCTTTAAGCGCTCAGCTGTGCTAGTGCCTCGTGCACTCAAGTATCAAGCTCAAACGGGATGCTCACATTCAAATAGCTTACGCAGCTAACGCAGAACTAGCAGAGAGTGGCCATGATGGAGAGAGCATTAGGTGGCCTATACAGACAGACATATCACAGCACAGGGCTGAGGTCCACTGATGGAGAGAGCATTAGGTGGCCTATACAGACAGACTGCATTAGGTGGCCTATACAGACAGACTGCATTAGGTGGCCTATACAGACAGACTGCATTAGGTGGCCTATACAGACAGACTGCATTAGGTGGCTGAAGGTCCACTGTGTTTAATCACGGCG
The DNA here is from genome assembly GCF_046254945.1 of Alosa pseudoharengus. Classification (NCBI taxonomy): domain Eukaryota; kingdom Metazoa; phylum Chordata; class Actinopteri; order Clupeiformes; family Clupeidae; genus Alosa; species Alosa pseudoharengus. The sequence goes on along the minus strand of NW_027468565.1, from coordinate 40,642,374 downwards.
TCTGAGCCCCCTAGGTTTCATTAATGATGAATGAAACTGGATCACGTCAGCACCTGTTTCTGGCCATGAGGCCACTCTGGGTGACCGGTGATGCCACTGACATCCCTTCCACCAAGATGAGCCACTGACATCCCTCCCACCAAGATGAGCCACTGACATCTCTCTCACCAAGATGAGCCACTGACATCTCTCAAGATGAGCCACTGACATCTCTCCCACCAAGATGAGCCACTGACATCTCTCAAGATGAGCCACTGACATCTCTCCCACCAAGACGAGCCAGCTGCCAGGCTCCTGGGGGTCTAGGGTGTGGGTGATACCAGGGTGTGGGTGATGCCAGAGTGTGGGTGCTGTGGGTGATGCCAGGGTGTGGGTGATACCAGGGTGTGGGTGATGCCAGAGTGTGGGTGATGCCAGGGTGTGGGTGATACCAGGGTGTGGGTGATGCCAGAGTGTGGGTGATGCCAGGGTGTGGGTGATACCAGGGTGTGGGTGATGCCAGAGTGTGGGTGATGCCAGGGTGTGGGTGATACCAGGGTGTGGGTGATACCAGGGTGTGGGTGATACCAGGGTGTGGGTGATGCCAGAGTGTGGGTGATGCCAGGGTGTGGGTGCTGTGGGTGTGATGCCAGGGTGTGGGTGCTGTGGGTGATGCCAGGGTGTGGGTGCTGTGGGTGATGCCAGGGTGTGGGTGATGCCAGGGTGTGGGTGATGCCAGGGTGTGGGTGCTGTGGGTGATGCCAGGGTGTGGGTGATGCCAGGGTGTGGGTGATGCCAGATTGTGGGTGCTGTGGGTGATGCCAGGGTGTGGGTGATGCCAGGGTGTGGGTGCTACGCTCTCTCCCCCCATGAGGGGCCGATGGGGCAGAATGGGCAGCCACATTTGCAGGATTATGTGAGACCACTGCACTGTCCAGACCATAATACATCTCCCCAGCTACCATAGTGAATAAATATAGCGGGAAGGTTATTCATCTTCAGAGGTTTCAGGTTTCAGGCTCATTTCCTGATGCTAATCCAGAGGCAATGTGAGGGAATACTAGTTCAGGTCTAGATGACATTTTGTTTGTTGTGAAATGAATACAAGACAACGTGCTTAGAGACATTAGGCATGTTTACTATCCTATCAGAGGTATAGTATATGGTACATAACTCACTAGCATAACAAAACACAACAGACCAAAGGAGCGTGGAATGGATGACAGGAAGAAGAGGCTCACCTAGTTGGCTACCTGAGACCCGCACCTGAGCCACTGCCCCGTCCCCCCCCTCAGTGTACGCTCGGACCTCCACCAGCGGCTCTCCGTCCTTGGGCATGGGCAGGTCTATGTGCTGCTTGGGCGTGGAGTATAAGATGCCCGTGGCATGGCTATCCTGCCTGTAGAGGATCTGGGGACAAGGCAAACGACACATTACGACAAATAAACAATTCTCTTGATGGACTTGATGGAATGTTTTTCTGACTGACAAATGACATTTGTGATGATCTGACATTTGCCAGTGCTGTGCTGTTTGAGCATAAGATGGAATGCTCTGCGCCGTTGCGTTCACTGATATCAACCCAAAAGTGTGTCAGGAGGTGGGACCCACCTTGTAGCCCTCGACTTTAGACTCATTGGCCAGAGAGGCCAAGTGCTCCCACGCGATGTTGAACGACGTGCCGCTCGGGTTCAGCTTCGTGCTGACAATCTTAGGAGGCCGACTTGGTGCTGAGTGGCAAACACACAGAGCGGTGGTTGACGGAGATGTTGCAGGAGTGTGTACAGGACATACAGGTGGTGCAATTACACCACATTACATGCACATGATGATGATGGGGAAAAGTGATATTAGATATGGCATATGGCATATTATCCATACTGTTTATTATGGGTTATGGTGGGTTATGGTATATTATCCATACTGTTTATTATGGGTTATGGTATATTATCCATACTGTTTATTATGGGTTATGGTGGGTTATGGTATATTATCCATACAGTATATTATGGGTTATGCGCGAATAGAGATAGATAGAGAATGCGCTTACGTGGTTTCCTGGTGACGAGCTCGGCCCTTTTGGGAGGGCCCAGTCCAGCCGAGTTGTACGCCCGCACCTCCACGACGTAGAGTGAGTTGGGCCTCAGTCTCTCCACGCGAGTGTGGTTGTCCATGCTGGACACCATGATGGGCGGGTTGGTCGACTCGTTCTCCACTTCCTTCCTCCAGTACTTCAGCTGAAATGCCCACAGGCGCAGGTTGCATCATACTGCCTGTACAGGCTCTATGTACAGTATGGCTGTGAGCTGGATACTGTGTGCGTATTCTGGCTTACCTGATAGCCCTCTATGGACTGCATCACAGGGGCCCAGAATAGAATCGCCTCCGTGGCTGACAGGGCCCTGCTGTCTATGACGCCAGGAGTCACTGATGGAACTGCAGGGGGAAACATACAGACACCCTATTCATATACCTACAGCAGCTTAAAGTGGAAGGTAGGATTTGTCTACTCCATTTGTCTACTTTGGAGAACACAATATTTTTGTTTGTAAAGTTATGTGAATTAAGCAGTTGGAAAACCATTTTAGGAGCCATTCAGTTGCATGACTGGCCTGAAGAAAAAAGAAAGAAGAAAAAAAATGCCAGCTGAGTCTCTGAAACACAGATGGTTATGGAGGCTTCCTTTTGAAGATTACTGATGTCCTTGACCAGAGGCGCGGGGTGAAGTCTCTCTGGCCAAGCCGCTGTCTGTTTCCGCAGCTCCCGAACACTTCAAAGTGCACGGCACCAAATATGGGCCAGGGCCGTCTTCCAGATGTCTCTGCAACATTTGTCTTCAGCTAAACCGTCACGTACAAGCGCACGGGGTTGCCGGGGCGACTTGACACGGAGGACCCCAGTGCTGGCGGCTGCTGCGATGGTCTTTCAGTAGCTGATAGTAAGCAGTTAAATGGCTCACATCTCTGGCCCAATCAGCGGCTTACTCTTCCGTGCTACACAGATCACAGTAATCTCGGCAGTGAGAGACGGGAAGCAGCGAGAGAGTCTGGCTCTGGGAGAGGCGCTGCAGGGAGACTCCCGTTGGGCTTGTGTGAGTCTGGCTCTGGGAGAGGCGCTGAGTTCTACAATTCAGCTGCACAGCTGAAAGGAACCTGTGTGGAACTGAACTGATACATTTAAAGAGTTCTTTATTTAACATTTCCTAATGTATCGTTGTTGTTAATACTATGTAGTCTTACAAATTATTATGTATGTGTTGCAAATTGTCAATCAAAAGCTTTTACTTGAAGCATGTTATTGTTTAGCCCATTTGTTTGGTTGCTAGTGCTGTTGAGGTCTGCCTTACCATCGACTGCTGAGTAAACGCTTGCTGGGATGCTGAAGGGACCCTCTCCTTCGTTGTTGAAGGCCTTGACCTTGACATCAAACTTGGTGAAGGGGGGAATGGTGGAGTCCTTGTGCACGTAGCGCCTGGCCTGAGGGTCCGCCACCGTCACCTTCAACCACTCCATGCTGTCCTCCCGCTTGAAGGCCACAATGTAGCCGAAGTTCTTGCCATAGTAGTACTCTGGCTGCACAGGCTGTGGAACAGTCCGGCAAAGCAGACGCAAAAAACAGAATAATCACCTCAGATGTCACAACAAATGTGAAGATATCTCAACCCAACACCTGTAGCCTGGTCAAACTCGAAACACAATGTCGCTTAACTTGAATTTAATTTTCCGAGACATCCACTGAAAAGGCAATTATCTAAACGGCCCATTGAATTTATCAAGAGGCAACAGAGTCCGTGGTGCCTAATGTGTGAGATTTATCACAGATGCTCAGGGTAGATTTGGTAATCAGGCTTAAATCAGAAGATTAACTACAGGCCTTTGAGCACTTTTAGCACAAAAGCAATTTCCCTTCATTTCTAAGCGGGTCTGGGAGATATGGATGGATGCTGTTTCATACTGTACCTGATTTCCTTTTTGCTTTTTGTATCATTGCCAAACTGAGCAAGAAATATAGTCTAGTGTGTTACATCATAGTGACAGTGCTATGACTATTCTATCCATAGGTAACTGCTAACACCAAAATACAGAATATGTGTGTTTGTGTGTGTGTGTGAGTGTTTATGTGTTTGTTTGAGAGAACATGTACAGTGCCTAAAAAGTATTCAACCCCCCTTTCTCCTTTTATTGCTTTAATAAATGGAATCTTTGTGAATTTAATTTGCCCTTTTTTTAACAATAATTTACAAACACCCCCTCTTTAAAGCTGCAGTTGGCAAGATTTTTTTTTTGATCCTACTTCAGGCCCTGGAAGGCTTGTAAAGGTAAAAGTAAAAAGTAAAACAGGTAGAGAGAGAGCAAGAGAAAGGAGAAAGAGAGAGAGAGAAAGAAATGATAGTTCTCACCGTCCATGTGATAGTCAGCTCCCTGCTGCTTCCTCCCCCTCCACCGACGTCTGACGGTGCCACCACAGGAACTACAATAAGAGAGGAATGCTGGACTTTGAGTTTCCACCGGGACGCCTGTCAGACCGGCCCAACAAAATAGCCAAACATAGACCCGGCCTCTCTTCAGGCAGTCTCGCTAAAACACTAAGGCCTTGATAAATACACAGTGTCAATGTCAAAGGTATTGCCAGAGTCTGCCTGTTACTATGGGACGTCTGCCACAGAAAAGAGAAACGTAAAACTGAGAAAGAAAGAGAGAGGGAAACTATGGAGGAAGCTATGGGGCATAACACAATGTTGCTCCTCTAGCTCTCCTCTCTCTGACTCTCTCTCTCTCTCACTCACACACACACACACACACACAAGCACACACACACACACACAGTTGTCAGACATAGCATTCCAATATAACTACATCTTTTACACTTTAGGGAGTGACTCAACTGCCCAAATTATTCACATTTATGAAGCGTAGGTTTGACAACTGGCCTACAAAAACAAAGAAAAGAAACTGCACTCTTAAAAACTCTTACAAATAAAATATAGGCGGTTAAAACCTGACCTTTAGGCCCTGGGACAACTGTCCAAGACTTTATCCAGACGATCCGTTAGAGACCCTGTGTAGTGTTTGCCCTCACCTGACTCCAGGGTGGTGACCTTCTGGGAGGGGTCACTAGGGTCTCCCGTGCCCAGCGTGTTGGTAGCGATGACCCGGAACTCGTACTCAGTGTACGGAATCAAATCCAGCACAGAGGCCGTGTCCGTGTTTCCCTCCACATGTGGTGGTGCTGGGGAGAGATGGCACATGGCATCACTGCTTACATGCCCCTGGAGGCCCGAGGTGTGTTTGCATGGGGGGGTGTGCATGGGGGGGTGTGTATGGGGGTGTGTGCATGGGGGGGGGTGTATGGGGGGGGTGTGCATGGGGGGGTGTGTATGGGGGGAATGATTCAGACATGATGATTCACGGGGGGCACTGTGGTGCAACTGGCTACAGCGCCCATCCCACACATGGGTCCAAGTGTCCAGGAGGTCCTGGGTCATTTCCCGATCCCCCCCCATCTCTCTCCCATTGGGTCATCCCCCCCCCCCCATCTCTCTGTCTCTGTCCCATTCACTCTCTCCCTCTCTAACTGTCCTATCACAATAAAGTCAGAAATGATGATTCCCATATTCTACGCACTCGTGCTAGACCACACATACTGTACTTGACCAGAGAGAAAGATTTCTTACAGGTCACAGCCTCCTTCCACTGGCCTCCTGACCGCATGTCTCTGTACTGGACGGTGTACTTGGAGATGGGGCTGTGGTTGTCTTTGCCCTGACTCCAGGTCAGACGCACGGACCTGTCTCGGACCTCGTCCAGACGCACACCCCCAGGAGGTCCAGGAGGGCCTGGCAGGGGAGACAGGACAGGGGGTTAGTCCAGGCAGCACAGTGCGATACGTTTCCAAACAGATCAGCAAAGGAAAGCAAACAAGGAGATTGTATTCACTTTCACCGGGTCAATGAGTTCATCTTCATGAAGGACATCGTTTCTGCACTCCACAATTAGCTACACTGTTTCCATGGGACAGCTTACAAAACCAGACCATCAAAATGTAAAAAAGAATGTTATTTTCCCCGTAAACTAGCCCTTGTATTACAGAGAAAAAAAAAACATCAGTTCCATTCTATTAGACTTGCATAGTATCCCAAAGGAAATCTGACTATGTTCTGATAGCTTTCATGTTCATCACACAACACATTAAATGACATGTGTTGGCAGCCGCTCTATTTAAAACACATTAGGCTTTGGGTTCTGGGTGAGGACTTAGAAATCATTAATATACTGTAGCCTGTTGCCCGTTAAGCAAGGCTAAGTGGAAAGCTTCAGAAGCCATTAATCCTCTCTTATTTTCTTTGGATTGGCCTCCCCTGTTCTTTCCAGAGGAGAGGGGAAAGGGGGAAGAAAAGAAAGACAGAAAAAAAACTAATAGAAAATCCAGACTGTTAGCGTTAGCTTTGAACACTGCACCAGCCAGCAGCAGAGACTAAGCAGCCCTGCTACCCATTCAGTCCACTGACAGGCTCGGAGAGTCCAGAGAAGGCCGACTTCAAGGCCGTTTCATTTTACTCTGACAAATTAGAGGCAACGTCCGTATAAAATGTGTTTAGTTTATGTCTTTTTGCTGTTCTTTTACAGCAACCCTTTATTTACTTATTTATATGTTTATTTACCACCGAATCACCGCTGATTGGGTGGAATAGTGAATGGATCATGTGTGTGTGTGTGCACACACACACACAGATATACACTCTCTCACACACACACACACACACACACACACACAGACACACACACACACACACACACACACAGATTCTCTCACTCTCACACATGCACACACGTGCACACACATACACACATACACACATACACACACACACACACACACACACACACATAAACTAATGTCCTTCAGACACACACACACATACACACACAACTAATGTCCTTCAGACACACACACACACACACACACACACACACACACACAACTAATGTCCTTCAGACACACACACACATACACACACACACATAATGTCCTTCAGACAGACGCAGCACACAGGTGGACACGGCTCTGGACCTCTTGCGCACCTGCACACACACACACACACACACACACCTGCACACCTGCACTCTCCATTCAGCTCACGTGCTGGAGCAGTGAATAGAGCTCTTCTGCCGTCTAGCCCATGGAATGGAACGCGTGTCTGGGCATGTGACAGCGGCCAGTCTGAAGAAAACAATCTCTTTCTTTCCTCATGAAGACTGAGGTGGGATTGGAGAGAGGGACAGGCTGGCTGGCTGTGTCCAGGGGAGCAGACGCTAACTGAATTTACTCAATTTACTGAACTTACTGAATTTACTGAATTTACTGCTGTTGCTTTAGTGAACCGGTTTCGGCCTTGCGGCTCCTTTGTGGGCACGTTGGCAGTGCGGCGAAACCCTGTCCCGTTCATGATCCCGAGTGCCGTGTGCGTCAGAGGGCAGAAATCCCACCTGGCCCTGGCGAACCCCGAGACCGCGCGTCTGTGGGCCAACAAGAACCCTTCACCGGGAGGCGAGGGCCATGGGCCACAGGCTACTTCTGCTCACACAAGTGTCGCAGGTATCACCCACACGGTGACCCAGATAGGATGAGCGCTAAACACCTATGAGAGTGCAACTTCCAAGGATTCAGCGCTTGGTCTTTTTTTTCTGACCGGCGTGGCTGATCGCCAGCATCCACAGTGAATAAGTACGCGCAGAAATGAGACATGCTGGCGTGCCACTTAAACCGGCTCCGGTTTCATTTCCTACACTCAGACGACAGCCACCGGTAAGGTCATGCCAACGAGGCAGTTGGCCGAGGGCCGGGGGGGGGGGGGGGCATTTCCCCTGACCGTGTGCGATCAGCTCGCCGAGGCCCGCGATGGAGCCATGACGCGGATGACCGATTTAACCCGAGTGCCAAGAGCAGCCCTTAGCCGACGCCGGCAAGACCTCCACCTCCTCAACATCTCAGCCGGTGTCCAGATCATCAGCCACTCACTGGCCACTACTGAGCTCATGTCACCAGCTCTGTTTCATCAGGCAGCAAGCCGGCCTTGCAATGCAGCAAGCGCTGCCAGTGATAGCACTTGACAGGCGCAGTTAACAATGCCAATCATGCCACAGCTACCGCCTGTCTCTGTCAGAGCCGCTGGATTTGTTATTGGTAATACTGAGAGCAAATTAAAATGTCCAGCGTCTGCTGGTCTTAGGAAGCCTTCAATCCAAGATCAGGAAAACACACTCCACAGTACTTAACGTCGATCCGTCAGGAAGGCTAATTATAGCCGTAAAAGTACAGTGTAATTACCGGTGCTGTGACTGGCACAGGTCTGTGTATTTTTAAAGATAATGTTTCACCTCTGACGACGAGGTCAGCGGACGCTGTGACGTTGTCCACGGGAGTCTGGGCCGTGCAGGTGTAGTGGCCAGCGTGGTTCAGCTGTGTGCTCTTAATCAACATCTCTCCACCCGAGTCTCCATCCTGAGAGGAGGGAAGCCAGAAAATAATTGGTAAACACACAAACACAGTAAAACACACTGGGGATCAATAAAGTATCTATCTATCTATCTATCTATCTCTCTAGCCATAATAATAAGTCATTCACAGTAGTACGGCTAATTCAGTTTAGTTATTGATTGATTTCACTGGGTTTTCTTTACCTGCAGATTAACTGGTCAGACAAGGTTCTAGGTAACAAGGTTCTAGAAGTCCTATGGTAATAGCCTCTCATGGTAACATAACATTGCACCAGTACCCCTATGCAGAGGTTTGCTCCTATGGCAACAAGGCACTGGAAACCCTATGGTCTACCACATATAGATATAGAACCCTATGGTCTAACTCATATAGATATAGAACCCTATGGTCTAACACATATAGATATAGAACCCTATGGTCTAACTCATATAGATATAGAACCCTATGGTCTAACACATATAGATATAGAACCCTATGGTCTAACTCATATAGATAAAGAGCCCTATGGTCTAACACATATAGATATAGAACCCTATGGTCTAACACATATAGAACCCTATGGTCTAATAGAACCCTATGGTCTAACACATAGGCACTGGAAACCCTATGGTCTAACACATATATATATAGAACCCTATGGTCTAACTCATATAGATATAGAACCCTATGGTCTAACTCATATAGATATAGAACCCTATGGTCTAACACATATAGAACCCTATGGTCTAACACATATAGATATAGAACCCTATGGTCTAACACATATAGAACCCTATGGTCTAACACAGGGGTCGGGAACCTTTTTTGCCTGGAGAGCCACTTTTACCAATTTTTTTTTTTTTTAATCTCAGAAGAGCCACATAAAGACGGTTAAAAGAAAAAGTTTAGATATTTAACGCACATTTACTGTCATTCAACAGAGGATTTTTAAATACATTTTCTACTAGTTTTAAAAGTAATGTGCAAGTAACTTGAAATGTAAAGTGGAATGACAGAAGTATAGGCCTTAGGCTTCCCATGTAGGCTAAACACCACCATCTAATTTCCCAGTGTTCTTTTGGTATGCAAAGTAACATCATAGTTAACAACACTCAATTTTCATGACATGACATGTCATTGGCGAAATTGAACATTAGGCCTACTGTACCAGAGATTAGATTTGGTGATGGCCTTGGAGTCTGGCTGGCTCATATTCAGTGAGGTGAAGTTTCATGCAAGAATTGAGGCTGTCATCATTTAAGGACAACTCCACGCAAAACTGTCATATATCCATAACGCCAACTAAAACCATGGCATTGTGTTGGTTTTAGTTGGCGTTATGTGACAGTTTTGCGCGGAATTGCCCTTAAACGTGAGCGCAGGTTTGTCTTTATATTTTTCATATGTGAGAAAGATTTCTCATATGCAAGTGGAACTGAACAGGGTTAACACAACAATACTAACTCGTTGCAGTGTGCGATATATAACGGGCAGTTAATTTCGCGTTTTCAGAATCGGTCTTCGGATGGAAACTTTCCCATTTCAGCCTGCTTGTGTTCGCGCTCGCAAGCTGTGGTCACTGACGTTTCCTTTTTGGCTTTCTTATCTAGCCTACAGCAAGCGCACACATCAACAATAACAATTAAAGTGTTCTCGTTCATCTTTTTTTCTCTTCGCCATTTTCTTCGTTTTGGATACAACCGTTAGCTACAGTAGCTGAATTTTTAAGTAAAGCATCAGCGGATTTAATGTTATCTCGGCACAGCATTGTCCAATAAAAAAACGCGTTTTTGTACAGTAGCCTACATCAATGTAACCCTGAACTTCAGCGGTAGAGAACAGACATGGGATGGATTAAACTGCGTGAACATATATTATATTTCGAACACTATTTTAACATTTTGATTTCAGTAGGTCCATTTTTAATTTAATACAGTACCAAAATTATTCATGACTTATTGAGTAAACAAATGGCAGGTTTGTCCGAGAGCCAGATGCAGTTCCCAAAAGAGCCACATGTGGCTCGCGAGCCATAGGTTCCCGACCCCTGGTCTAACACATACAGATATAGAACCCTATGGTCTAATACATATATATATATAGAACCCTATGGTCTAACACATATAGATATAGAACCCTATGGTCTAATAGAACCCTATGGTCTAACACATAGGCACTGGAAACCCTATGGTCTAACACATACTGATCAAATAAAAACAATGATGATTATTCTCTGTGCAGGCACTTAATGAGGATAAAAGCATCAGATATTGATTTCGGAGTGGGCATGTTGTTTATTTTCACAGTTCCAAATGAGTTCTTAATGTAATCGTTGAGCAATAGTTCAGGCTGACTCATCAAATGCTTAGGATGCCCACTTTGCCAAGTACTGAAAGACCACTCTCTCCATCCACTGCACAAATCAGCGAGGTGGATTGACCCCTACTGACCCTTCGGAGAAACGTTCCCCTCTTGTCCCAGAGGGCGTGTGGTTTCCCGTTAGATGAGTCCTGGCCAACCTGTCCCATTCTCTGGCAGCCTAACGAACCCTTGATGAGTGATCCAGTGCTATAATCTCATATGCACCACACACAGCCATATCTGCTTAACTCCCTTGGCTCTCTGATTATTTATGTCTAGAAGGGGTGGGAGGAAAAAAGACGGCTCCTGTTGAAAGGAAGCGCTATTTTTAGACGTGCGGTAATTCATGCCGGTCCGATGCCACACAACTAATATTAAGTGGCACATAAAGTCCTTGTGGTGAAAGGGAGCCGGTCCTCTGACTCTAGTTCAACATGAATGGGGAGTCATCAATCATCGGTCAGCTGAAGTGAATTAGAGGCGGCTGGGGGGGGTGGGGATGGTGGGGGTGGGAGGGTGATGGGGGGGAGGGGGGGTGCTGGGACAAATAGCAGCGAGGGATGCGGCTGCCTCGGTCTGACTGATTTACGGAGAGTGCATCATATGGGGAAATCACTGCTCTTCGGGAATGCATCAACGGGCATCCATCATGAATCATGCCCGGCAGAGCCTAGCCTTTAATGGACCGTCGATAGAGCCTAGCCTTTAATGGACCGTCGATAGTCAAACCTGGAAATCGCTGCACGACAACTGAGAGCAGAGCAGCACACACGCTGCACACAGAAATAGTCCTGACTGCAGAAAGAAAGAAAACAAGAAAGAAAAAAAAAAACCAGCAGCCAAGAGCCGGAGAGCAGGCTGGGGGAAGCACATGACACATGACACATGACACATGAGCGCCCCACTGTGGTCAAAGCACAAATGTACAACTGAGATCCTGTTCCTCCAAAACATGTAAAGGCTTCAGCTCTGCTGCCTGCAAACGATGCAGTCTCTGCTGTAATTTACAATGACTGATGTCTTTGACCCTTTCTATGAATAATGTGTTTGGACAGCAAGATGATGGACTACAGACAAGAGCCCGTTAACCTGTGTGAAAGCTATTTAGCTTCTATTTCAATTCAATAGCTGCATGCTGATATCCCAGTGCATAAATATGTATCAGCTGCCTACATGCCATTGTAGCGTTCATTCAGTATTCATGTATAGGCTCACTGTAGTCACGGAAGGTCATCTTACCACACGTTCATAATGCTCGCGGTCTCTGTCAAAGTCAACGGCCCGTCCATCCAGGGACCAGATGAAGGTGATGTCCAGTGAGGAGTCATGTGACGCGGCGCACTGCATCCGGACGGCCTCCCCAACAGTGACATCAGCATTGGCGGGCGCCAGGGTGATCTTGGTCGCATCTGCAGAGGCAGAGATATGCTCAGCTTTGTTGACCTTGCATCACAAACAAAAAGGATATTTTGTGAAAAGAAAATGAAAAGCTGTAAAATCCTGCACACACATGCACACACACACACACACACACACACACACACACACACACACACACACACACACATACACACACACACATAAATCCAAAATCAAAGTGTGTTTATCCATGAAGTCTTAAGTGCAGTACGAGACAAGACCCAGCAACAGCACTGTGTTGATATGGCCACTAGGGGGTGCTGGGGGGCAGGTTATTGAGCACAGCAGGATATCTCAATTGCAAAGCGAGGACAGATAATATTGTGGAGGCAAATCCATGGCCACGGGGAGTCTGAAGGATAACTGAACCACACAGACAAGCCTGTGAGAGCTTGTTTACGCACACAAACAAACACGGCATCAATAATACACAGAAACAAACACCCCACAACATGTTGCAAAATGGGCTAGATATTACTATCCTACACATTGCATTACTTCTTGCTCATATGTTTTTCATAGCCAGTGTCTTACCACTTGCTTTTATAACATATTGCCAGAAAGCATCTCAGTAGCCCAACAACAGAGACACAATGTGATTGTAGAGCAGCTCGAGTGAGAGCTCTTTGCATGTTGAATGTGATAAGCATACTTGACCAGCAGAGAGACAAATGAAATTACTGGAGATGCAATCACTCCGTCTATTTCACCCAATTTGCTTTTTACCTCTATTACCGAGGCATAAACAACTGTTGACATTCTTACCTCATTGGTTACCATGTCAACCACATTTCATTAGAGACAAGGCAAATGGTGACTGTTAAGTAGCTTGGGTCACAGCCCTTGCTGATTCATAGTGGTTCAGACTAATAGCATGACACAGGGGGGTTGATGACCGAAAGCAGCACTAGATTGGAATATGTTTTGAAAGGGCAACTTGGACAAGCACAGTAAAACACCCCCCTGGAGGAGCTTGCTGATGGACACTTGCCTGTGATGGAGAGGAAGCCGGTGCTGTTACCCTTCCCTCTTCCATTCTCAGCAAAGCACGTATAGCTCCCCTCATCTGCTTTGGTAACGTTGATGATTTCCAAGCTACCATCGTCCCAAATCAATATCCTGAAACAACAGCAGCACTCTGTTAATGATGACGCCTGTCTTTATCTGTCTGCTTATTAGCACAATACAGCATTACACACCCGACACGTCAACAGCAGCCTTTCTTCCTCATCATCTCAATAACACATTTGTTTACAGATGGTCCTCCTGGTTGGCCTGTGTGCGTGTGTGTATGTGTGTGTGTGTGTGTGTGTGTGTGTGTTTGCCTGTGTCCAGACCATGCTGCAGGCAGGGGCCGATGGGACGGAGTGCTTGTGCTGGACCTCAGCCCATACGTCCCCTGACACAACTCAATGGCCTTCGTAACACGAGATTAACATTGTGTTGTCTCTGAGGAGACCCATGGACACACACACACACACACACACACACAAACACACACGCACGCACACACACACACACACACACACAAACATGCACGCACGCACGCAGACACACACACGCACACACACACACACACACACACACACACACACACACACACACACACACACACACGCACGCACGCACACACACACACACACACACACACACACACACACACACACACACACACACACACTTGGAGCATGAGCCTGATCTGTTGAAGGAGCTTAAGATGTGGCTTAGTGTAACTGACTGAGGTGAGGAAGAGATCTGCCCATCTCTTAACACTGCCCCTCACACACACACACACACACACACACACACACACACACACACACACACACACACACACACACACACACACACACACACACACACACACACACACACACACTTGGAGCCTGATCTGTCTGCCCCTCTCTTGATGCTGCAAGCACTGAAACCAACATGACAAGGGAACGGGAGGCGAATACAACTAAACAGTTATTGACATTATTGACCGCAGCATGGAATTGATTTATTACATCAAGAATGTATCTACAGCTGAAATATCTGTGGATATACAATTTAACCCATTTGTTACATCAGGATGCCAGAAAAAAAAGAAATCAGTTGATGGATGACGTATCAGTGATGTAAAAAAAAGAGATCAGTTGGTGGATGACGTATCAGTGATGTAAAAAAAAGAGATCAGTTGGTGGATGACGTATCAGTGATGTAAAAAAAAGAGATTAGTTGGTGGATGACGTATCAGTGATGTAAAAAAAAGAGATTAGTTGGTGGATGATGTATCAGTGATGATGTAGGTTCAGGACTGAGGCTTGTGCTTGGTCCAGTGACCTCTGACCTGGAAGAGTTTGACAGCAGCTCTGTCCCCTTGCTCCAGGAGAACGTGGGCTTGGGGGCGGCCCTGGGCTTGCACTCGATCACCACACGGCTGTTCTTGGCCGCCAGGGTCTTCCTCTTCAACGGGTTGTGCTCAAACGTCGGGCCACCCGCTGACCACACAAAAACAACAGCTGCGCATCAGTCAAAGCCTCCCACACGGTACACGACACTACAAGCGACACATGTCCACTAAGTGGTTGATAAAAGCTTATTGCGTGCAGTTTCGCCGCATACAGTATCAGATGTCAGGCGCTTGCATGCCAAAAGGATTTGCTCTAATCTCAAGAAGACCTCAAGCCTATTAGCTGATCAACTATGCACTGCCTTCCCCTCAGAGTGGTGGCATGAAGCTGCCTGCAAGGAAGCGCTCCTCATCACTCACGCATTAATACAGATGATGCCTGAAATATGGATCACATGTTTTATTACATGTAAGGTCATTAAACTGAGGTGCTAAAGCTGTGACCAGATACTCAGAGATACACTTTCCATAACAGAGATCTGTACAATAAGACTAAAAAAATATTGCTCTTGTCTGTTAGAAACTAAATAAAACATGATGATTAAGCAATTAAGAGCGTTTGAGATTGATATTGGTAATTATGTATATCCTCACCACCTAATCACTACTAACAGCAAAAGCGGCAGCTTCAAAATCAACTCTGCTGGTTGATGTCAATGGACTATTGTCTGGACCTCTTTGCTTGCTATAGTTAATATCCGCTGAAGTGAAACCAAACTTCAGTTACGCCTCTGCAACGGGTCAAAACAAAGGCCAAGAGATTAGGATTCCAATGGAGGCTCCACTGGCGTGATCCGCGGGTCAGTCGCAGTTCGGGCGCCTGGCGCTAGGGAAGCGTGCTGAACAGTAGGCCCTCTTCAGTGCCCCACACTATCCCATAATAAGCCACATCACACCTACTGAGAGGACACGCTCACCAAACACACGCAGCTCTGCGTTGGCGTGGAGGACCCCGTGGCGGTTCTCTGCGATGCACTGGTACATCCCCGAGTCCTTAAAGGTCAGCTCGCTGAACTTCAGTTGGTGCATGCCATACTGCTGGTGGGACGACAACAGAAAGAAAGCAGCCTTTAAAAACAACCCCCCCTGAAATGACTGTCATTGCAAAGTAATTAATCAAACATAGCAGAAAGAAACATCACAGAGAGCTGTGCTGCTAAAGCATGCTAATGTATCAGGCACTGAATGGGACTTCACTGGGAACAGTGGGGAGGACAGTGGGGAGGTTCCCTGTGGAGGTCTCCCTTCCAGCTCCTTTGTGAGGAGGTGATATAGCCGCTCTGTTCAGCTCCTTTGTGAGGAGGTGATATAGCCGCTCTGTTCAGCTCCTTTGTGAGGAGGTGATATAGCCGCTCTGTTCAGCTCCTTTGTGAGGAGGTGAAATAGCCGCTCTGTTCAGCTCCTTCTGCATGCAGGCTCCGTACGCTCCTGGTCCTCCAGCCGCCAGGCTGGTTACGTAAGCCCGAGCTGGCACCCCGTCAGAATCAAGACGTAGCGTTCCCTGCCACCCTGGCCCAGCCTGGGCGAGACGCGTGCCAGCGAGCTGTCAAGCCATGAGGTGGCGGCGGGGAGTTGAGTAACCGCTCTGCTGCTTTGCTTGTTTTCTGAAAGCGCTCTTTGGGCAGCCCGGGAGTTAACAGGGCGCTGGGGCGCCAGCAAGGGAGATGAGGGATGTGGGGGGGGTGAGGGCCGGTCAGGGCGCTCCTTACCGGGTGGCCGTTTTTCAACCAGCGGATGTGGGGCTTGGGTTTCCCACTGGCTTCACAGGACATAGTGTAGGAGCTGCCGATGTCACGCTCGGCGCTCACAATGTGCTCCACCCACTCAGGAGCCGCTAAGGTGGGGGGGAGAGAGAGAGAGAGAGAGAGAGAAAGAGGGAAGACAAGAGGGCACAAGTGAGACCTCTCTCAGAAGAACATAGCTTTCATCACTCACACCAGGGTGGAACACAACGCAGCCAGCAGTGACAGTGTCCTCACTATGTGGAGTCTTTTTAGCTGGTGGTGTACAGTACCACGTAGCCAACAGTGTCTCTCTAGAGAGAAGAATATTTACACATCGTTCTTAGGGCATATCTACTCAGAAAAGCCACCACTCTCTCACTCACAATGATCCATGTGGTTACACTGGGGAGGTGAAGAAAATAATGACAACAAGTCAACAAGTCAACAAGTCAACAAGTCAACAAGTCAACAAGGGGAAAAAAATGAAGTTGCAGAAAACAATGCAGCGCAAGCTATCGCTTCGCCAGAGAGCTTCCTCTGATCCTCACGTTTTTGACACTCTAATGACTAACACCTGCTCGGGGCACGTCCCCTTTGAGTTAGACTCTGTTTGAGTTAGACTCTGTTTGAGTTAGACTCTGTTTGAGTTAGACTCTGTTTGAATTATTGAGTTAGGCTCTGTTTGAGTTATTAAGTTAGGCTCTGTTTGAGTTATTAAGTTAGGCTCTGTTTGAGTTATTAAGTTAGGCTCTGTTTGAGTTAAGGCCCATTCACACCAAGAATGATAACGATAACTATAAATAAATATCGTTAACGTTAATATGAATGACAACGTTCACACATAAACTATAACGATAACGACATGAAGAACGATATTGTTGGGGATCACTTTCAGAGCGATTTTCACAACGATAAAATGCTTATAGCCAATCAGAACCCATCGAATTTTAGCCGTCACATTCATTAACACAAGGAGAGACTTTGTTTATCGTTGTTCAGTGTGAACGCTTTTATCGTTATGGTTATAGTTATCATTACCGTTATCGTTCTTGGTGTAAATGGGCCTTTAGACTCTGTTTAAGTTAGGCTCTGTTTGAATTAGACTCTGTTTGAGTTAGACTCTGTTTGAGTTAGACTCTGTTTGAGTTGGACTCTGTTTGAGTTAGTTTCTGTTTGAGTTAGACTCTGAGTTATTGAGTTAGACTCTGTTTAAGTTAGACTCTGAGTTATTGAGTTAGACAAATTCTATGTGTAAAACCAATTACCGAATTTCAAGATTACTTTGCTGCATTGTATTGCTGAATGGGTCTTGTTGAAGTACTTTCTCCATATCTATGATGCTACACCCACGTCCACAGCCTCATCCATCCTGCAGTCAGTGGCTTGTAACAGCATCTTACTCCGAGTTAGTCCAGTCAGTGGCTATTTAGGTGTTCTTGTAACAGCATCTTACTCCGAGTTAGTCCAGTCAGTGGCTATTTAGGTGTTCTTGTAACAGCATCTTACTCCGAGTTAGTCCAGTCTGTGTGACCCTAATGTGGAGTATGAGAGAGTGTGACCTCTTACCCTCCACGTTGACCTTGGCCCTGTGATTGTGCTTGCCCTTGATGTTGATGGCCTCACACTCGTAGGTGCCTTCGTCTTCGTACTGCACGTTCATTAGGTGCAGCTGACCACCGGCCATGCTGATCTCGTGCGTGGGGGGCAGCTCCCCATCCACCTTATTCCAGCGGATCTTGGGGATGGGGCTGTGGAGGACACACACACACACACACACACACACACACACACACACACACACACACACAAACACACACACAAACACACACACAGAGAACCTTTCAGAGAGGAGCATCCAATTGCGATCACCATGTGTAGATCTGTTCAATAGACCGACTGGTCAGTGCCCTAAATAATGCTCAAAATTGGCCATTGCAGACTAGAACTAGAGAATGTAATTCCAGGGAATTACGAGTGTTATTATTATAATAATAAGAAAAAGTTGCCTAGGAAGAACAGTACAGTGCATTTTCATGCACTGTAATAAGAAGAAATCGGATAACAGTAGATTGCATTTTCATGCACTCTAATTACAGCAGAGTTGACAGAAAGGCAGTGTTTACCTTATCAATCAATCAATCAATTAATCAATCAAAAGATTAATTTGACCAGGTCATCAGAAGAGGGAGATCTCAGAACTCACTTTCCCAGGGCGAAGCATTCCAGTGTGATGTTCTGGCCGACCAAGGCGTTTGTCTCGGGGAACATGACGATGATGTCGGCTCGGTACTTGCGTGGGGAACCTGGTGGGAGGCAGCATTTGGGAGGCTGAGAACAAGTGAGTCACCTAGTGGACAAATCCTCCTTTTGGCTGCACATTAGACATGGCCAGCTGAAGCCTATGGTGACATCCTCCTGCTATGAGTACAGCCTATAGTGACATCCTCCTGCTATGAGTACAGCCCAATGTCACAACAGGCTCAAGAGGAGGTTACGGTAGATTATAAACAATATCATGGAGGTATGACAGTAAAGGTGGTGTATCATGAACACAAATATCTCACACAAACAGATACAGACAGACCTACACAAACATACACACATACACACACACAGACAATAATGTAAGAATCTACAGCATAGCCTGTCTGAGAACATGAGATTCAGCATAATGTCCCATGTGGTGATCTTATCAAGATAACATGAGATTCAGCATAATGTCCCATATGGTGATCTTATCAAGATAACAAACAAAGGTCCATGCTGTGGACTCACCCTGACCCAAGAGGTGCCAATGGCATCAATCAACTGCAGTATGGGCATGGGGCAGGCCCCACACACACACACACACACACACACACACACACAACAAACATACACAATCAAATTGCAAACAAACAAGGAATGCACCCACACTCCCACCACAATCATGCACATACACACACACACTGTTACGACCCTGTTGACTGTTCTTGGGGCTCCGCCCCTTTATTCTGTGTGTTGCCTGTCTGTCTCCTGCAGGGTGCTGAGTGCAGGGGTGGAGCCTAATAGTTAATGGGCTGGACTATAAGAAGGCCGGGTTTCCCATGGACGCTCTCTTGGCCTTATTGCTCATGTGTGGCTCCGATGGGGAGAGCCTGGAGAGAGGTGGCCTTATTGCTCATGTGTGGCTCCGATGGGGAGAGCCTGGAGAGAGGTGGCCTTATGGCTCATGTGTGGCTCCGATGGGGAGAGCCTGGAGAGAGGTGGCCTTATGGCTCATGTGTGGCTCCGATGGGGAGAGCCTGGAGAGAGGTGGCCTTATGGCTCATGTGTGGCTCCGATGGGGAGAGCCTGGAGAGAGGTGGCCTTATGGCTCATGTGTGGCTCCGATGGGGAGAGCCTGGAGAGAGGTGGCCTTATGGCTCATGTGTGGCTCCGATGGGGAGAGTTTGGAGAGAGGTGGCCTTATGGCTCATGTGTGGCTCCGATGGGGAGAGTTTGGAGAGAGGTGGCCTTATGGCTCATGTGTGGCTCCGATGGGGAGAGCCTGGAGAGAGGTGGCCTTATGGCTCATGTGTGGCTTGCCTGGATGGAGAGAGCCCTGGCCGCTCGTGTAGCCCTGTGCTGGGGAGAGCCCTGGCCGCTCGTGTAGTCCTGTGCTGGGGAGAGCCCTGGCCGCTCGTGTAGCCCTGTGCTGGGGAGAGCCCTGGCCGCTCGTGTAGCCCTGTGCTGGGGAGAGCCCTGGCCGCTCGTGTAGCCCTGTGCTGGGGAGAGCCCTCGCTGGTCGTGTAGCCCTGTGCTGGGGAGAGCCCTCGCTGCTCGTGTAGCCCTGTGCTGGGGAGAGCCCTCGCCGCTCGTGTAGCCCTGTGCTGGGGAGAGCCCTCGCTGCTCGTGTAGCCCTGTGCTGGGGAGAGCCCTCGCCGCTCGTGTAGCCCTGTGCTGGAGAGAGCCGTCGCTGCTCGTGTAGCCCTGTGCTGGAGAGAGCCTGGATGGGGAGAGCCCTGGCCGCTCGTGTAGCCCTGTGCTGGAGAGAGCCTGGATGGGGAGAGCCCTGGCCGCTCGTGTAGCCCTGTGCTGGGGAGAGCCCTGGCCGCTCGTGTGCTGGGAGCTCCTCCGTCTTCGTCGCGTTTTGTTTTGGTTATTCATTTCCCCTAGACACACTTTGCACGACACTTTGCTTTTATACATTATACTGACGTTTCTATTTATGTAAATAAATGATGTATTTATATTGAACGCTACGGTGTGGTCTCCCCCATTTTATGTCAGGTCTGCTTTGAGCCAAGCAGCCTTGACACACACACACACACACACACACACACACACACACACACACACACACACACACACACACACACACACACACACACACACACACACACACACACACACACTCACTGGACAGTATTTACTGCACTGCCCGGCGCAGTCGTCCAGCCTTCAGATTGAATAAGGAGAGCTGTAAATATGGGCCACGCCAGTGCCGGGAGCCTCTCCCTTGTCTAGTAACGCAGCCATAATAGAGCCCATGCAGCCCTCAGGACCTCAGGACCCCCGCCTGAACACCTCACTAGCCAGACAACACACAGAGTCCATGTACGCCTATGTGTCCACATGCCCCATGTACGCCTATGTGTCCACATGCCCCATGTCCGCCTATGTGTCCACATGCCCCATGTACGCCTATGTGTCCACATGCCCCCAGCACACTCTGCTGACCAGCAAGTCTACATCCTAAAGAGCTGCCCCATGCTGATGCCTCCCATCTAGTATGGAAGCGTTAGTGCACAGCAATGTGGGTTTATAGTATGGGAGCGTTAGTGCACAGCAGTGTGGGTTTATAGTATGGAAGCGTTAGTGCACAGCAGTGTGGGTTTATAGTATGGGAGCGTTAGTGCACAGCAGTGTGGGTGTGTGGGTTTATAGTATGGGAGCGTTAGTGCACAGCAGTGTGGGTTTATAGTATGGGAGCGTTAGTGCACAGCAGTGTGGGTTTATAGTATGGAAGCGTTAGTGCACAGGAGTGTGGGTTTATAGTATGGGAGCGTTAGTGCACAGCAGTGTGGGTTTATAGTATGGAAGCGTTAGTGCACAGTGTAGGTTTATGTCTACAAGTGCAGCACCAGTGCACTTGTATTTCTGGTGTTTGTTTTAGTTCTGTGTCTGATTTTGGTTGTGCAAGTGCTAACGTTACAGTGAAAGCTGAAATCATCTGGAAACCAGTGGCCTCCAGGACTCACTTTTCTCTGGAACTATTAACCATTTGGAATCATTTGGAGCTGCTGTTTGCAAAATTGCCCGATTGCCCAATCTGAGAGGTCAACCAATTAGCAACCAGTGTGGTTGGCTAAGTGATTAGAATTAATCATTTAGGTGAAATGTAGCTACACCAGTAGCTATATCAGCAAAATGTAGCTAGACCAGTAGCTAGATCAGTGACATTTGGGAGCATCATTTCAAATATTCTTCCTCCATGTCACCCAACCCTATGCCAATTGGTTAAAGGTTTAGACCCAATAGTTTCAAAATTAATCTGAGATCTATGTCTGTTAGGAGGCGCCGAATAGATCCCCAATAAAGCAAAGCCAGACTCTATTCACAAAGCGACTTTCTGGTGTGGTTATACTAGGCTATTGTGAAATAGGATGTTTGTGTATAAAGAGAGAAGGAAAGGACCGGAACACAAACAAAGAATAATTGATGGACTTTCTGAAACCCCCAGCTGCCTTCATGTGTTTCCAGCCACACACACACACACACACACACACACTCCACAGGAAATAAATAAATAAGTCAACAAAAGACTTTCTAAAGACTCCGCTCTGGAGGTTGAAAAATAGACCCAGTATGCATGCCCCAACTTGTTGTTTTGATCCATTTCTTCCCTAGTTTGGCACAACTGCTCCAGTTCCTGGGACAGAGAATTTTTCTTAACCCCTTGACAGGGAATCCATAAAAACTTTCTTATCATACTGCCTTCCACCACTTACCCTGGGTTTGGTCCTGGATAATAATAATAATAATAATAATAATAATAATAATAATTATAATAATAATTACTCCTCAGAAATTCTATGCAGGTTCTATAAAAGGGCAAAGTCAAGGTCTTGTTTGTGTCTCATCTTGTTTGTGTCTCACTTCATGAGGACTTCATAATATTATTTCTGCAAGACCTTCTATTCTCCCACAACTCCTGCCCTTTACCTCTAGGAAAGTTCACTTTACTCAAACAAACAATGTTTACATGGAGAAATGTCTCAGCAGAGAGCAAAATACTAACGTTTACGTGGAGAAATGTCTCAACAGAGAGCAAAATACTAACGTTTACATGGAGAAATGTCTCAGCAGGGAGCAAAATACTAACGTTTACGTGGAGAAATGTCTCAGCAGAGAGCAAAATACTAACGTTCAGACAGAGTCACCAGAGGGATGAACTTGCTAAAAACACTCTTGGCGATAGAGCGACTGGACACGAAGCAGGAGTAGTTGCCGCTGTCGGCCGCCACCACTTTGGAGATATAGAGATTGCCGGTGGTCTGCGAGACAAACTGCCGGTCAGTGGGCGGGATGAAGATAGGAAACTCGTTGAGCATCCAGCGGTAGGACAGGTCATCTGCAAGGGACAGAAGGGGACAGTAAGACTTTCAAACTGGGTAGGAAAATGAGCTGTAAACTGCTCTGTTCTAACTCCATCTTATCATGATGATGATTCAGCCTATGTCTTGAAATCCTAATAACACAGATAATGAACCATACAGTCTGCATGGCTCCACTGAGATAATATGGGCTATTTATAGAAACCTCATTAATGAGAGACAGAGGGATTTGCCTTAGTGTTGTGTTTGCCCTCCACATCTGCCTAAAGCATCTCTCTGCTGCTCTTCTCCTGGATTCAATTTCTCCATTGCTTCCAGGAAAAAACAAAAACCCTTAAGCGTACATTACACGATGGGGCAGTCGTGGCCTTTATGGGGCAGCCGTGACCTACTTGGTTAGCGTTTCGGACTTGTAACCGGAGGGTTGCCGGTTCGAACCCCGACCAGTAGGCACGGCTGAAGTGCCCTTGAGCAAGGCACCTAACCCCTCACCGCTCCCCGAGCGCCGCTGTTGTTGCAGGCAGCTCGGGGAGCGGTGAGGGGTTAGGTGCCTTGCTCAAGGGCACATTACACGGCTCTATAAAGCGGCTCTATAAAGCGTACATTACACGGCTCTATAAAGCGTGCATTACACGGCTCTATAAAGCGTACATTACACGGCTCTATAAAGCGGCTCTATAAAGCGTACATTACACGGCTCTATAAAGCGCACATTACACGGCTCTATAAAGCGCACATTACACGGCTCTATAAAGCGTACATTACACGGCTCTTTACGGCTCTATAAAGCGTACATTACACGGCTCTATAAAGCGCACATTACACGGCTCTATATAGCGTACATTACACGGCTATATATAGCGCACATTACACGCTCTATAAAGCGGCTCTATAAAGCATACATTGCACGGCTCTATAAAGCGTACATTACACGGCTCTATAAAGCGTACATTACACGTGTCTATAAAGCGTACATTACACGGCTCTATAAAGCGTACATTACACGCTTTATAAAGCGTACATTACATGGCTCTATAAAGCGTACATTACACGGCTCTATAAAGCGGCTCTATAAAGCGTACATTACACGGCTCTATAAAGCGGCTCTATAAAGCGTACATTACACGGCTCTATAAAGCGCACATTACACGGCTCTATAAAGCGTACATTACACGGCTCTATAAAGCGTACATTACACGGCTCTATATAGCGCACATTACACGGCTCTATAAAGCGTACATTACACGGTTCTATATAGCGTACATTACACGGCTCTATAAAGCGCACATTACACGGCTCTATAAAGCGCACATTACACGGCTCTATATAGCGCACATTACACGGCTCTATAAAGCATACATTACACTGCTCTATATAGCGCACATTACACGGCTCTATATAGCGAACATTACACGGCTCTATAAAGCGTACATTACACGGCTCTATATAGCGTACATTACACGGCTCTATATAGCGTACATTACACAGCTCTATATAGCGTACATTACATGGGTCTAACAGCAGAATCAGGCTAGAACACTGCAGCTCTCCTGGCAGCCACTGTGCTGCTTTGTGAGTTGATGATGTTAAAGATGTCAACACAGTGTAGCACTGTAGCTGCCTGGCTGATGCCCCCACAGCACTGTAGCTGCCTGGCTGATGCCCCCATAGTTTATCTGCCTGGCTGATGCCCCCACTGCACTGTAGCTGCCTGGCTGATGCCCCCATAGTGCAGCACTGTATCTGCCTGGCTGATGCCCCCACTGCACTGTAGCTGCCTGGCTGATGCCCCCACACTGTAGCTGCCTGGCTGATGCCCCCATAGTGCAGCACTGTAGCTGCCTGGCTGATGCCCCCACTGCACTGTAGCTGCCTGGCTGATGCCCCCACACTGTAGCTGCCTGGCTGATGCCCCCATAGTGCAGCACTGTAGCTGCCTGGTTGATGCCCCCATAGTGCAGCACTGTATTTGCCTGACTGATGACCCCATAGTGCAGCACTGTAGCTGCCTGGCTGATGACCCCATAGTGCAGCACTGTATCTGCCTGGCTGATGCCCCCATAGTGCAGCACTGTAGCTGCCTGGCTGATGCCCCCACACTGTAGCTGCCTGGCTGATGCCCCCATAGTGCAGCACTGTAGCTGCCTGGCTCCTCTAGCTGTTGGCTGCAGCAAGCTGAGCTGGGTAGCGCCAATTTTCTTTTCTTCGTTTTATTTGGTACCAACAGCACTTTGTGGCCTCGACAAACAGAGACCTACAGTATGTGAAACATCGGCGGAGTTCCCCTTGACATGGTGGTGCTGACCGCGGGTCAGTGTGGTGACCGGTCCACCTCACCTGGATAGTGTTGCGGGGGCACGCACAGCAGCACGGCGCCCCATCCCTCGTTCACTTGCACCGCCTGGCGCTCCTCCGTGGAGAACATGTTCAGGACTACAGGGGGGTCAAGACGCAAAGAAAAGAGACGGACAAAAGGGAGGAAGAGAAGAGTGGAGGAGAGAGAGAAAAGAAAGAAGAGAGTGAGACAGGATGAAGGAGGGGAAGACAGGATGAAGGAGGGGAAGACAGGATGAAGGAGGGGAAGACTGCTCCAATTAACAAACTCAACCACTCTGCCTTTGTGCCCCTCTGTATTTGACTACAGGCCACACATGCCTCGCATGCCTTGATGTCCTTGGATCAAAATAATGGCTTTAGTCATATAGCCCACTGAGTGGGAAGTGCAGCATCATCACTCTGACAGAAAGCTCTTAGTTCAGCAAAACCAACATCCCGTATAGCGTGCCTGACATTTTAAAAATGAATCTCCATTAAGAGGCAGGGGTGAGGGCATTCAAGTTTCAAATGAGAGTTTGCGTAATGCTGGCCAGGGAAAAAACATCACCGTACAGACACACAAAGGGCCGTGACCGTGATGCGTCATTACGTAACGCACCGCAGTCCTGGCCCCGTCACGGTCACTTACAGCCGAACTGGACGGAGGCCTTCATGCTGACCACGGTGCCGTAGTCGTTGGTGGCCTCGCAGGTGTAGTTCCCCACGTGCTTGCTCTTGTCAGGGTTGCTGATGACCAAGTTGCCTCCCTCCAGCCTGTAGTGATTGTTGGCTGATTTCTTGAAGTCAATCTCTACCTTCTCAAACCTCCACCTGGAAACATGAGATTCAATTTCAAATCCCCTGG
The DNA here is from genome assembly GCF_046254945.1 of Alosa pseudoharengus. NCBI lineage: Eukaryota > Metazoa > Chordata > Actinopteri > Clupeiformes > Clupeidae > Alosa > Alosa pseudoharengus. Next base: position 40,616,259 of record NW_027468565.1, on the reverse strand, counting down.
GTGGCTGAGACGTGGAATTAAAAGCCCCAGAGACCGATAAATCTCATTAGGAATGTGGCCTGAGCCAGGCTTAGCAGTGCTGGATACCGCCATGCCAAACCTACACGGCACTTCAGCCTACGAGTGGGTCTGTTACACAGGGCTTGTATTGCTCTCTCTCCCTTGTTTATGTTTCTCCTATAGGCTGAGTTTTGGTGTTTGCGCTGTGGACGCGGATGATGCGTAATGGCTGGCATCACCTCCAGTACTTATACCGCCCCTATCCCAAGATGCCGCTCTCTCTCTCTCGGCTTGGCCTTCTTGCGGACGACATACTGGGCGCGCTACTTTAGTTTAAAACGTTAAACTTTATTGTTTAGCTTTAGTTCTTTAAATGTAAATATATTTCTATATACGTTTATTCACGGCGATTAGTTTAGGTTTCCAGCACGTTCTTAGGGTAGTTAGGTAGTGTAGTTATGAAGTGGCACGGAAGAATCACTTTTTCTTTTGTGTTCGCTCGGTCGGGAGTCAGGCAAGCTTCCTCCGAACTAGACAGTAAGCGTGAGGTCTTTCTTTTGTGTTCGCTCGGTCGGGAGTCAGGCAAGCTTCCTCCGAACTAGACAGTAAGCGTGAGGTCTTTCTCTTGTGTTCGCTCGGTCGGGAGTCAGGCAAGCTTCCTCCAAACTAGACAGTAAGCGTGAGGTCTTTCTCTTGTGTTCGCTCGGTCGGGAGTCAGGCAAGCTTCCTCCAAACTAGACAGTAAGCGTGAGGTCTTTCTCTTGTGTTCGCTCGGTCGGGAGTCAGGCAAGCTTCCTCCGAACTAGACAGTAAGCGTGAGGTCTTTCTTTTTGTGTTTTTCTTTTGGTCTTTGTAATCGTCATGTTTTTTGTTTGGTAATTCGTTCTAAATTGTTCCTTTGCATTAAATTGATACATTTTTCCCGCACAACCGGACTCTGGTGAATTTGTTTATGTTATATTGTCCCTACTTTGACATGGACTCGTAACAGGGTCTAATGGATGCAGACCTGGTGTTTTCTGTTACAGTTTTTCTCAGTTGCTAAAACACTAAAACCCATTGGCTGAAGACATTTTTTAGTTGCTTGAACTCATTAAGCTAATTGTTCAGTCTGTTGTCAATACCTTAAACCATTTCACATGGTAAAACGCAATTTGTAGATCTCAGTTACAATTTTTTGCAAAACTTTGAACACATTCTCATTCTCAAAACACATTCTGCACTCTAATGCACACGCATCCATACTGGTAAAGTGGCAAAAATTATATAGAAATAGACATACACATGTCATTGATTAAACACAATCACTCAACATTGATTTCACTTGTTTCAAATGATGTGACAAAACCAATATAAGCCAATTCAGAGAGCAAACAGGTTGTTGAAGGTGGGAATGAGAATGGATAGAAGAAACTATGTGAGAGGATGAGGACGAGTGCATATGCGAGGTGGGGGACGATGAGGAAGGGGAGGATGGCAAGAAAGAGGATTTTTATTGGACACTGTAGTGCATTGTCTCTCTGGTCTCAGCATTAGGGTGGAGCCAGCTGATGTAGCAATGACTGTGGGTCAACACAGAGAGAGAGAGAGAGAGAGACAGAGAGAGACACAGTGACAGAGAGAGAGAGAGAGAGAGAGAGAGAGAGACAGAGAGAGAGACACAGAGATAGAGAGAGAGAGACACAGAGACAGAGAGAGAGTACAGGAACGGTTGATACAGTAAAAAATAAACAAGAACGTGCATGTGCCTTCTGACAAGGAAATGGTCAGCTAGGTACCAAGTCAAAAGGGCAATATGCACGTTGAGGGACTTTAAAGGGCAAACAGGAATTGCAGAGATGGAACGTCACAATGCAGGAGGATGAGAGGAGATGCAGATGCAGACCTTATGAGGTGAAGGAGCATGAGCTAGTGCTGGAGGGGAGAGCAGCAGGTCAGGCCTGAGGTGACCTTATGAGCTAGTGCTGGAGGGTGTCTGGGTTCTGCAGAGGTGAGCTGACTCAACACACAGGAGCTGGAGGTTTCACACCACCGCAAGCGAGTGCTGATGAGGGTGACGGACTGTTCCAGGCCTCGGGCTCCAGGATAACAACTCAGATTTCTAAAGGCCCCTCTCCCACACCCAGCACCACCACCACCTTACCCTACCCCATCCCACCCCACCCGCCCAGGAGCAACTTGGCTATTTTAAGAACCCTAATCATCACTGCAACAGTGAGCAATGCATGCCTACGTAATCGGACAGCATCTTTATGTGCACGTGTGTGTGTGTGTGTGTGTGTGTGTGTGTGTGTGTGTGTATGTGTGTGTGTGTGGTGTGTGTGTGTGTGTGTGTGTGTGTGTGTGTGTGTGTGTGTGTGTGTGTGTGTGTGTGTGTGTGTGTGTGTGTGTCTGTGTGTTGGGAAGGGAGGGGGATTCAGTGGCCCTGAGTGACGGTGCAGTAGCCAGGGAGCCAGTGGAGAGTAGATGACCTGTATGTAGCAGGTGGACTGGCCCGCACTCGGCAGCTCAGGATGATCTTGGCCTCAGGCGACTCCTCCGGGTAGATGGTGTCTGCAGGCTGCTCCTCAAACACAGGCCCATAACCTGCAGCTTCATCTGGAACCAGAGAGAGAGGGAGAGAGAGAGAGAGAGAGAGAGGGAGGGAGAGAGAGAGAGAGAGAGAGAGAGAGAGAGAGAGAGAGGGAGGGAGAGAGGGAGAGAGGGAGAGAGAGAGAGAGGGAGGGAGAGAGAGAGGGAGAGAGGGAGGGAGGGAGAGAGAGAGAGAGGGAGAGAGGGAGGGAGAGAGAGAGATAGAGGGAAAGATGGAGGGAGATGTGGAGGGAGATGGAGAGAGAGAGAGAGATGGAGAGAGAGGGAAGGAGGGAGAGGGAGAGAGAGAGAGGATGAGAGGGAGGGAGAGAGATGGAGAGAGAGGGAAGGAGGGAGAGGGAGAGAGAGGGAAGGAGGGAGAGGAAGAGAGAGAGAGGGAGAGAGAGAGGGAGAGAAAGAGAGAGAGGGGGAGAGAGAGAGAGAGGGAGGGAGAGGGAGAGAGAGAGAGAGGGAGAGAGAGGAAGGGAGAGAGGGAGGGGGGTGACCCATATTGTGACATGCTTTGCTTTTTTTTAATAATCAATACCCATGATAGCACATTGATAAATATACAGATAGATAGATAGATAGATAGATACTTTATTGATCCCCAGGGGAAATTCAAGATTAATTCAAGACAGTATAGTATGTATAGTAATACTGTATCATCTTACGTTTCATTTATTATTTTCTCTTTTTAATTATTAGCATTTTGTTAATTATTATTTTATTTGTATTTTTTAAACAGATATTGTATCTGTGTTGTTTTGTTATATGTTTGCTTTGGCAAACAAATTGAGGGAGAACTGAATGACAACACTGATGATACGTCTTTCATATTCACCAGGACTACCATATACTACCATCGGTGAATGCCTTCGTTTGCTGGCTTATTTTATTCCCAGGCCAGGGTGACGCAATAAGCGCGACTTGTCACACCAGATAGCAGTGAGTAACGCTTTCCCCGCGTGAAAACAGAAACGCCACAACGGGACAGAGACGCACTACTGAATGCCCTGTCATCCTCTGTCATCCTGACAGCCAAAATCGGGCTGCTGCAATGAAATCAGTGGGATTTGGACTAGCTTTGTGGATCTGGATGTCTGCTGAAAACCAGACACAGTTATCTTTCCACAACCAAGTTCCACTCAGATGTTGTAAAATAAATGCAAGGGGAGAGAGAGAGAGAGAAAGAGAGAGAGAGAGAGAAAGAGAAAGAAAGATAGAGATCCTTCTTCCCATACAAAGCAACTCAACTGCTGTCTAAATTGCAGGCTTCATCTGAATGCTATTGCTGCTGCTGCGCTACTTTAATTCCCTTTTCTCAGTCTGCCCACACAATGCCACAGGAAGCCCAAACGCCCAAACGCTAGGGGTGTAACGGTTCATGTATTCGTATTGAACCGAAACGGTACGGGCGTCACGGTTCGGTGCATGAATTTACACGGAGAATACACGGTATAAAAATACATAAAACTTGTGTGCGGATTAATTCATGTCATGCGCAATTACTGTTAAGTAGCGAGAGTTACGGGAGTTCTTTAGCGACACCTAACGCTAATCTGTAGCCTCGCCTTAGCTCGGAAGCTCTGATTGGCGTTGTTCAGCATTGGGTATGTGAGTGGAAAAAATGCTACACATATTCGAAGCCATCACCCAGATGATGTAGGCTACCAATCACTGAAACGAGGGGGAAAAAACTTCCCCTGCGCTTCAGCAGCCTTTGGATACACATACAAATAGGGCCAAAACCTATGGCTTAAATTAAATGATTTCGTAAGGACAGAAAGCTATGTAAATCGCGTGGTAATTACCTTTATGTTGGGGTAACTTGTAACTTCTCACATGAGGAGCTGGTAGTGTTAAGTGCATAGACAGTAAAATAAAGTGACAATGCTAACCAGGCTAATAAACAAACCATGCTATGGTGAGTTAACGTCAAAGGGCAAAGTCACGTGACTTCTAGTTGTAGTCTGTTTATGAAATGAAAGGAGCAATTTCGTTTTTAAAAAAAAAGGCAAAATAGTGTGATATTTTCACAGTTAGTAGGCTAGATTATTACTTTACACACAATGAAAAATATTGAGGCAAATTGTAGACCCTTCCATATACAACTAAACACAGATGTTGAAGGTCGTGCTTAAGTGGATTTTTAAAAATAATTTTCTATGTAATTTGCACTTTCAGAAATAAGAGATGCTGTAGGCCTATTTTCAGTTTTATAGCTGATTGTCTTATTTTGTTTACAAGTTACAGATGGAGTCTGGGCACTTATTGTACTGTTTAGCCTACATCTTACACACTTCAGGCTGTTGCAGATAACTCAGGGAAGAGACTGTATGACACTAGGTGGTACAGCCTGAGACATGTACAAAAAAAATGCTTTCTGCATTTTTGTTTTGCTTTTCCCTCCATTGTACCGAACTCGTACCGAACCGTGATGTCCGAACCGAGGTATGAACCAAACCGTGACTTCTGTGTACCGTTACACCCCTACCAAACGCCCAAACGCCTAAACGCCCAAACGCCTAAACGCCAGCCCCGCATGAATAGGACACAAAGACATAAACACAATATGAGCCCATGAATAACCAATGAGGCAAAATGTGCCTCTTAAAACTAGTGGAGTGTTCTCTTAAATTGAATATGTGCATGAGTGTGTGTGTGTGTGTGTGTGTGTGTGTGTGTGTGAGAGTTTGTGTGTGTGTGTGTGTGTGTGTGTGTGTGTGTGTGTGTGTGCATGTGTGTGTGTGTCTGTGTGTGTGTGTGTACATGTGTGTGTGTGTGTGTGTGTGTGTGTGCAGTGTGTGCATGTGTGCGTGTGTGTGTGTGTGTGTGTATGCGGATGTGTGTGTGTGCGTGCGGATGTGTGTGTGTGAGTGTGTGTGTGTGTGTGCGGGTGTGTGTGCGTGCGGGTGTGTGTGCGTGCGGATGTGTGTGTGTGTGTGTGTGTGTGTATGAAAGAGAAAAGAACAGCTGACACTTGTACAGTATTCCACATGGCGTTCCCCTGCTCTGTATCTCTGTGTGTGAAGACGAAGCCATTCTACTGAGAGATCACGTGCACTCTTTCCCTCATGTGCACTCTTTCCCTCACGTGCACTCTTTCCCTCGTCACTTCCACAGCCTTTAGAAACTCCAGTCAAAGGCACCGGAACGGGCCTAATATCCTAAGACTAAAGCAAACTATGAAACCCAGTGACAAAGGAGCTTTCCAGCCTACAGTATTCCCTGGAAAACATCTGCAACTGCATGACGGAGAACAGCATCACTTTAATAGTGGAGGATAATGCGTCAGATTCAGAGGTGACTTGTTTTATGTCATTTGTTTACGCACCATCCGTAGTTCCAGGACACATTTGAATTGGGAATAAACTTAAGGGCAGGCAGGACAGCGCCCCTGTGCAGCAATCTCGCGCCTGACAGTGAAGTCATTATTATTTCCATGATTCCACAAACGCAGTATTGAATGGGGCAGATGGCAGAGGGTACAGTATGCTGTTCCACTGGGCACAGGCCCACTGCCTGGAGAAAGGGCCTGCTCTCCCTACCCCCCTCTTTCTCTCTCTCTTCTCTCTCTCCCTCTCTCTTCTCTCCCACCCTCTCTCTCTCTCTCTCTCTCTCCCTCCCTCTCTCTCTCCCTCTCTTCTCTCTCTCTTCTCTCTCCCTCCATCTCCCTCTCCCTCTCTTCTCTATCCCTCTCTCTCTTTTCTCTCTATTCTCTCTCTCTCTTCTCTCCCTCCCTCTCTCTCTCTTTTCAATTCAATTCAATTCAACAAGCTTTATTGGCATGAATGTAAATTTTACAGTGTTGCCAAAGCATTCAATACAACAACAATAGTAATATAGATAATAATAATAATACAAATAATAATAATACAAATAATAATAATAATAATAATAATAATAATAATAATAATAATAATAATGAAAATAACACCTGGCTTTTAAATGAACAGAAAACAAATAAAAAAATAAAATAAAAACTATGGATTATTATGTTACTCATCATGTAACATGGGCTGTTCTCTCAGGATGTGGCAGGATTGGATGTACTCAGCAGCTAGGTGGACACAACTGTCTACTTCCCCCAGGAGGAATGATAGTTTTTGTTCATTGTTTGTGTCAAGAAATTCGGGACAGATATCTGCGATTTTTGTAAAATATTCTTCCCTTAGAACTTTGTATAATTTGCATTCAGTTAAAAAATGTTGTTCATTTTCCACTACATCACTGCAGTGAGCACACATCCTCTTTTCAGGGGCCAGCCAGGTTTGCCTGTGTCACCCCTTTTCAATAGCGAGGCTATGGTCGCTGAGCCTGTACCTTGTCAATAGCTTTCTATGTTTATAATTTGGAATTTGAGTTAAATATGGTGCCAATTTGTAATCAGATTTTATTAATTTAAATACATTGAGTTTACTTATTTGTTTAATGTTATCCCTCCAATTGTTAATGTAATTTTCTTTTGAGTTTTTTCTAATTGTTTTAATTTTGAAGCAATAGTTGAGTCAGTTTTGTTTAGGCCATGTTTTTCAATAAGGTAATCTAGGGGATTCTTCTCTGGGATACCATCCCTCAGCTGGGCAGCAGTGTGGTGGTATCTGCTTGGTTCACTGTGTTTTAGGTGATGCCAGAATTTTGCCGCTCTTTTGTGGATATTGAGAAGGAGAGGGAATCTTCCTAATTCAGCTCTACAACCCATATTCGGGCAATTCCTGTTTACTCCTAATACATTTTTGCAGAACTCTAAATGGAATATTTCGGGCTGGCTTTTGTCCCAAGTATCCAAATTGTTTTTATATTTAATGCCCCAGATCTCACTTCCATATAATAAGATTGGTTTAATTACAGAATCAAAACATTTTAACCATATTTTTAATGGGGGATTGTATTTAATTAAAGATTTTCTTAAAATATAATATGTTTTTCTTGCCTTTTCTGTTAAATCTATGATTGCTTTGTCAAATTTTCCAGTATATGAGATTATTAATCCTAGATAACAATAATGTTTTACTTGTTCTATTGATTGTTTGCCGATTGTGAAATGGTAATTGTTAGATGTTGATTGTTTTTTTTGGAAGATCATAATTTTTGATTTTTCATGATTGATTGGTAGGGCCCAAGTTGTGCTATATTCGCTTATTATATCAAGGCTTTCTTGCAGTCCCTCTGCCGTTGGTGATAGTACGAGCAGGTCATCTGCAAAGAGTAGACATTTTATCTCTCTACCCAGGAGGTTGAGCCCTGGGGAAGAGGTTTTTTCTATGTTGGTGGCCAAATCATTTATATAGAGATTAAATAAAGTCGGACTAAGGCAGCAACCTTGTCGGACTCCTTTGGTCTGGTTAAAAAAATCTGTTACTTTATTATTTATTTTTACGCAGCATTTGTTATTGTTATACATGTCTTTTATGATATTATACGTTTTCCCCCCAATTCCGCTATTAATTAATTTTAACATTAGTCCCTCGTGCCAAATTGAATCAAACGCTTTGCTGAAATCTATGAAGCAGCCAAATAATTTACCTTTTTTAATTTTATTTACATGTTCATCAATTATTGTTTGAAGTGTATATATATGATCCGTCGTTCTATTGTTTTCTGAGAAGCCAATCTGGGATGAATTTAGGATATTATTGTTTTTAATGAAGTTTGTTAATCTGTTGTTTAGAATTCCACAAAAAAGTTTTCCAAGGTTGCTGCCTTGTGATATACCTCTGTAATTATTTGGATTAAATTTGTCGCCTTTTTTATGAATTGGGGTAATGTGGCTCACTTTCCAATGATCTGGAAAGTGGCCCGATGACAGAATCATATTGAATAATTTCAAGATTGCCTCTCTTAATTTAGTTGTGCTGTGTTTCAACATTTCATTGTAGATTCCGTCAGTGCCGCATGATTTTTTGTTTTTGAGGGATTTTAACTTTGTTTTTAATTCGTGCATGGTTATTGTAGAGTCTAATTGATTTAATTTGTCCTTTTCTGTTTGTTCAAGTTTTTCCAGTTTATATTTTACGTTTTTTTGTTCAGGATTTAGACTATTTTTTTCGTACAATTTTTCAAAATGTTCTGTCCATTTTCTGCCATCCACAAGGGGGATGGAGTTTTCTTTTTTAGTTTTGTTGAGGTTATTCCAGTGATCCCAAAAGGTGTTTTGATCTAATGCATCTTCAATTTGTTTTAATTGTGTATTTACATGATTAGTTTTTTTGTGTCTTAGTAAGGATTTGTATTTCTGAAGGGTGTTATGATATTGTGATCTAATCTCTTGATTTGTTGGGTTGGGTGTGTTTTTTATTTGAACATATTCTCAGTTCCTTTCGCAGTGATCGGCAGTCTTTGTCAAACCATTTGTTTGCATTAGTATTCTTTCTTTTTTTAGTAGTATATTTTACTTTCTTTAAAGATCTTTTGGCCACTGTAGAAAAAATTGTTGTTAATCTTTCAGTGGCTAAATTGAGGTTTTCTTTATCATTTTCGAATTTGGTGAACAGGAAGGAATTTGGTGAACAGGAAGGAATTTGGTGAACAGGAAGGAGTTTGGTGAACAGGAAGGAATTTGGTGAACAGGAAGGAGTAGATCATGTTTTCTACTTGGTGAACAGGAAGGAGTAGATCATGTTTTCTATTTGGATGCAGTTTAATTGTGTTTTAAATTGTTCCAGATTGTCATTGTTCCATATGTATCTTACGGGGAGTGGGTGTAGCGCTGATGTAGATTGTTGGTGTTCAAGATTAGGGTTCTTTTTTAGACTAATGGTGATGTGACTATGGTCCGATAAAGGCAGCTGTGGCATCACCATGAAATAATTGATTTGATTTGGGTCTAGGTCTGTTATAGCATAATCCACCACACTGCTGCCCAGGGATGAGGAGTAAGTGTATTTGCCCAGAGAGTCACCCCTTGTTCTGCCATTGACAAGGTACAGACCCAGGGTTTTACAAAGTTGTAGAAGTTCCTTGCCATGTTTATTAAGCATATAGTCAAAAGTATGCCTTTGTCTGCTCACCACAGTGTTTTGTTGGAGTGTTGTAATATATTTTAGGCCAGATGAGTCAACATAATCATGGTCGTTTCCTGTCCGTGCATTTAAATCTCCCATAAGTAGTATTTTCCCAATGGGTTGGAATTCAGTGATATCCTTTTTTAAGATATCAAATGTATCTTCAGAGTAATATGGTGACTCATATGGAGGAATGTACAAGGTACATAAATAAGTGTCTTGGCTGGAGCATGTAAGCTCTTTGGAGAGTTTAAGCCATATATATGATGGTCCTTTTCTTACAATGTCAATATGTTGTTAATGACTCTTTGAACCAAACTATGATTCCACCTGAATTCCTGCCACATTGAATATTGGGGTGTTTAATAGAGGGTATATGTATATCTCTGTAGTTAAGTAGATAATAGTTTTCCTGTCCTTTTTTAGCCCATGTTTCAAGTGCTATCAATATATCTGAGTTATTTACAATATTTACAAAATCAAGATCTTTAATTTTCTCTCCAAATGAAGAAGAATGCATTCCCTGAATATTACAACTTGTGATTTTGAGATAATTCATTACTATAATATTATTTGCCAGAAAAAAGGATGTTTGACTACTCAAGTTAATTAATTAAACCTAATAGCTGGTTATAGAACACCCATGCAGTAAAGGGTTCCCAGGTGTATAACCAGACATAAAGATAAACAAATTATTAAAACAGTTTAGGTAAATAAGGAGAAAGAAAAAAAAAGAAAAAAAAAACCATACAGACAGACAGACAACACATAACATTGAGACAAAGACATAATGTTTTACACACACACACACACACACACACATAACATTGAGACAAAGACATAATGTT
>NW_027468565.1:40593333-40603333 GCF_046254945.1 Alosa pseudoharengus | reverse complement strand
AATGTTCTCTATGACATACCAGTGGTTCATAAGCATGAGCCTGACTGGCAGGGACAAAGTAAAGACGAATAGGCTACAAAATTTAGATAAATCATGGCCATCAAATCATCAGTGAGAAATTGACTAGGGGTGTGAGTAGGATCGTATCACTATTAGTATGTATCATGGCTTCAAAATGGCAGTTGTGTTATTTGCCATAACATAGGCTTTCATATACAACAAGTTAAGTAGAATCAGTAAGCAAATTAATAGTCTGTCTATAGCTAACATTAGTTGATAAGCAGATGTATATATATAAAGAGCAAATGTGTGGTAGCACATATACACTGATGGTTTTATAGTCAGGTCTCTAAAGAAAAGCATATATGCCCATGGTTGGCTGAACACAGACTAATGAGTTGCTTACTGATTCTACTTAGTTTAGGCTATATAATGGCCTATGTGATGGCAAGTGACACAACTGGCATTTTCAAGCATTGCTACTTACCCATATCCTCTTCATCACATTTTAAAATCAATAATGGTTGCCAGTAAAGAAAAAAGGTATGAGGATAATTTTATGTCAGGCAGGTAGTAGACTCTAGCATGACATACTGGAATGAAGTCATGTTTTTGGCCTCATCAGTGTAAAAAAAACTACTTTATGATCCCTTATCCCATGTGTTTTAATTGACCAACTTTGCTGGACTCCCTCTTATGAGGTCATCATTGTGTCTGGAATGTTTCCTGGAATGTTCATAAATTCAGTTATAAAAATAACTATAAATATTGTTCTATTGTATTTCAAGTTGTTTTTTCAAGAAAAATCACTACTCACTACTATCTTGCTTCATGTCCCTTCATTTGTCAAAAATGTTTTTTAACCTGACATACGCACTTTAACTTGTATGGACCCTTTCAACAAGGTAAACAAAAACAATGCTTGAACATTCTATTTTACTTCCTCTGCATTAAGATAACATATGGAATGTTAAAAAGGAAGTCTTGTGGGGCCAACTATGATGCTGATAATGAAAATTCCATTTCCAATTATTTCAATGAAATAATCCCTTTTCAATTATTTTGATTTAAATTGAGTAGTAAAAACAACCATTTTCTGGCAAAAATGTTGATTTTTCAGGAGCTCATGTTATTTGCTGCCAATTGTCAAGCAGAATTCATTTCTTTTCTCTCTCCCCCTCTCTCTCTCTTCTCTCCCCCCTCTCTCACTTCTCTCTCCCTCTCTCTTGTCCCTCTCTCCCCCTCTCTCACTTCTCTCTCCCTCTCTCTTGTCCCTCTCTCTTGTCCCTCTCTCTTGTCTCTCTCTCTCCCTCTCTCTTGTCCCTCTCTCTTGTCTCTCTCTCTCCCTCTCTCTTGTCCCTCTCTCTTGTCTCTCTCTCCCCCTCTCTCACTTCTCTCTCTCTCTCTCTTGTCCCTCTCTCTTGTCTCTCTCTCCCCCTCTCTCACTTCTCTCTCCCTCTCTCTTGTCCCTCTCTCTTGTCTCTCTCTCCCCCTCTCTCTTTTCTCTCTCTCCCTCTCTCTCCCCCTTCTCTCCCTCCCTCTCTCTCTTGTATTTCTCTCTTCTCTCCCTCCCTCTCTCTCTTCTCTCTCTCCCTCTCTCTCCCCCTTCTCTCCCTCCCTCTCTCACTTCTCTCTCCCTCCCTCTCTCCCCCCTCTCTCTTGTCCCTCTCTCTCTTCTCTCTCTCCCTCTCTCCCTCTCTCTCTTCTCTCTCTCCCTCCCTCTCTCCCCCCTCTCTCTTGTCCCTCTCTCTTGTCTCTCTCTCCCCCTTCTCTCCCTCCCTCTCTCACTTCTCTCTCCCTCTCTCTCCCCCCTCTCTCTTGTCCCTCTCTCTTGTCTCTCTCTCCCCCTCTCTCTCCCCCCTCTCTCACTTCTCTCCCCCCTCTCTCTCTCCCCCCTCTCTCACTTCTCTCTCCCTCTCTCTCTCCCCCCTCTCTCACTTCTCTCTCCCTCTCTCTTGTCTCTCTCTCCCCCTCTCTCTTTTCTCTCTCCCTCTCTCTCTCTTCTCTCCCTCCCTCTCTCTCTTCTCTCTCTCCCTCTCTCTCCCCCTTCTCTCCCTCCCTCTCTCTCTTGTATTTCTCTCTTCTCTCCCTCCCTCTCTCTCTTCTCTCTCTCCCTCTCTCTCCCCCTTCTCTCCCTCCCTCTCTCTCTTCTCTCTCTCCCTCCCTCTCTCCCCCCTCTCTCTTGTCCCTCTCTCTTGTCTCTCTCTCCCCCTCTCTCTTTTCTCTCTCCCTCTCTCTCTCTTCTCTCCCTCCCTCTCTCTCTTCTCTCTCTCCCTCTCTCTCCCCCTTCTCTCCCTCCCTCTCTCTCTTGTATTTCTCTCTTCTCTCCCTCCCTCTCTCTCTTCTCTCTCTCCCTCTCTCTCCCCCTTCTCTCCCTCCCTCTCTCACTTCTCTCTCCCTCCCTCTCTCCCCCCTCTCTCTTGTCCCTCTCTCTTGTCTCTCTCTCCCTCTCTCCCTCTCTCTCTTCTCTCTCTCCCTCCCTCTCTCCCCCCTCTCTCTTGTCCCTCTCTCTTGTCTCTCTCTCCCCCTTCTCTCCCTCCCTCTCTCTCTTCTCTCTCTCCCTCCCTCTCTCCCTCTCTCTCTCCCCCCTCTCTCACTTCTCTCCCTCTCTCTCTCTCACTTCTCTCCCTCTCTCTCTCTCACTTCTCTCCCTCTCTCTCCCCCTTCTCTCCCTCCCTCTCTCACTTCTCTCTCCCTCCCTCTCTCCCCCCTCTCTCTTGTCCCTCTCTCTCTTCTCTCTCTCCCTCTCTCCCTCTCTCTCTCCCTCCCTCTCTCCCCCCTCTCTCTTGTCCCTCTCTCTTGTCTCTCTCTCCCCCTTCTCTCCCTCCCTCTCTCACTTCTCTCTCCCTCCCTCTCTCCCCCCTCTCTCTTGTCCCTCTCTTGTCCCTCTCTCTCTCCCCCCTCTCTCACTTCTCTCCCTCTCTCTCTCTCACTTCTCTCCCTCTCTCTCTCTCACTTCTCTCCCTCTCTCTCCCCCTTCTCTCCCTCCCTCTCTCACTTCTCTCTCCCTCCCTCTCTCCCCCCTCTCTCTTGTCCCTCTCTCTCTTCTCTCTCTCCCTCTCTCCCTCTCTCTCTTCTCTCTCTCCCTCCCTCTCTCCCCCCTCTCTCTTGTCCCTCTCTCTTGTCTCTCTCTCCCCCTTCTCTCCCTCCCTCTCTCACTTCTCTCTCCCTCCCTCTCTCCCCCCTCTCTCTTGTCCCTCTCTCTCTCCCCCCTCTCTCACTTCTCTCCCTCTCTCTCTCTCACTTCTCTCCCTCTCTCTCTCTCACTTCTCTCCCTCTCTCTCCCCCTTCTCTCCCTCCCTCTCTCACTTCTCTCTCCCTCCCTCTCTCCCCCCTCTCTCTTGTCCCTCTCTCTCTTCTCTCTCTCCCTCTCTCCCTCTCTCTCTTCTCTCTCTCCCTCCCTCTCTCCCCCTTCTCTCCCTCCCTCTCTCACTTCTCTCTCCCTCCCTCTCTCCCCCCTCTCTCTTGTCCCTCTCTCTCCCTCTCTCTCTCCCCCCTCTCTCACTTCTCTCCCTCTCTCTCTCTCACTTCTCTCCCTCTCTCTCCCCCTTCTCTCCCTCCCTCTCTCACTTCTCTCTCCCCCCTCTCTCTTGTCCCTCTCTCTCTTCTCTCTCTCCCTCCCTCTCTCCCCCCTCTCTCCCTCCCTCTCTCCCCCCTCTCTCTTGTCCCTCTCTCTTGTCTCTCTCTCCCCCTTCTCTCCCTCCCTCTCTCACTTCTCTCTCCCTCTCTCTCTCCCCCCTCTCTCTTGTCCCTCTCTCTTGTCTCTCTCTCCCCCTCTCTCTCCCCCCTCTCTCACTTCTCTCCCCCCTCTCTCACTTCTCTCCCCCCTCTCTCTCTCCCCCCTCTCTCACTTCTCTCTCCCTCTCTCTCTCCCCCCTCTCTCACTTCTCTCCCTCTCTCTTGTCCCTCTCTCTTGTCTCTCTCTCCCCCCTCTCTCCCCCCTCTCTCACTTCTCTCTCCCTCTCTCTCTCCCCCCTCTCTCACTTCTCTCCCTCTTTCTTGTCCCTCTCTCTTGTCTCTCTCTCCCTCTCTCTCTTTTTCTGTTGCACTCCTTTCTCACCACCCTCTGTAATTCTCTCTCTCTTCTCTCCCTCTCTCTCTCTCTCTCTTCTCTCCCTCTCTCCCTCTCTCTCTTTCTCTGTTGCACTCCTTCCTCTGTAATTCTCTCTCTCTTGCTTTCTCTGTCTGTTGTCCTCACTGCCCTCTCTAGTCGTGTGTGTGTGTGTGTGTGTGTGTGTGTGTGTGTGTGTGTGTGTCCACAAATCTGTGTGTGATCATTTGCATTGGTGCGGATCTGTGACATGCTCTGGCTGCTCTTTCTGTGTCACTTGTAAACGGGGACTGTGGCGATTCAAGTGAATAATCTTGCTCACGGTGGTTGATCAACTAATGGAATGAGCAAGCACAAACCCTGGGCCTCTCTGCCATGCCCGGAAAAGAGACCGCGATCTCCTGACCGCTTCTGCTGAGAAACAAAACAAAACAGGAACCCCGTCCAGCATTGTAATATATGGACCAACATAAAAAAGTGCAAAACGCATCTGAATTTGAAATGGAGATAGGAAAGCTCATATTGCAGGGATCAGCTCTGACTATTCATTGGCTGGCGCGGGCCCCTCTGATAACACATCAATGATTCATAAGGTGGGATCTGTAGAGGAGCCACAGCTCTGTTTTATGTGCCTCCCTATTAACCACACGGGCACGGCTCTTAATGATGACCTCACTATTAACCATCCACACAGGCGTGGCTCTTAATGATGACCTCACTATTAACCATCCACACAGGCGTGGCTCTTAATGATGACCTCACTATTAACCATCCACACGGGCGTGGCTCTTAATGATGACCTCACTATTAACCATCCACACAGGCGTGGCTCTTAATGATGACCTCACTATTAACCATCCACACGGGCGTGGCTCTTAATGATGACCTCACTATTAACCATCCACACGGGCGTGGCTCTTAATGATGACCTCACTATTAACCATCCACACGGGCGTGGCTCTTAATGATGACCTCACTATTAACCATCCACACGGGCGTGGCTCTTAATGATGACCTCACTATTAACCATCCACACAGGCGTGGCTCTTAATGATGACCTCTCTCAGGCACCGAGCCACCAAACAGACGGTTATCTTCTTTACCACAGCAAAGAGTGCACGCCATGACAACATTCTCCAGGGGAAACACTGAGTCTTCATTCAACACGAGGTTAACCTCAGTTTCAAATGTAGCATAGAAATGTAGCGCTGCTGCTTCAACCAAGAGCGTGACTCTGCATATCTGCTGTGTGTGTGAGAGCTGTGTCCAGGTGACTGGGTGGCTAAGGGTGAGGGTGCGGATCAGGAGCAGGAGGAAGGACAGGGTGGGGTGGAGGAGTGTGCCATCTGTGAGCTGCACCTCCGCTGAGCACTACCACGCACAATCTGCTTTGGAAGTGAATTTGGATGCTCTTCACAGGCACACACCCAAAGTAGCAAACATACACCAACCTGTCACACACACACACACACACACACACACACATAAACAAGCATCACACACAGGTGTCAGGTAACAGTAGAATACTCTGAATAATCCCTGTCAACAAGACTGGAAAAATGAAATAGAGCCGCATAAAATCTATACACGTCTTTTAAAATGCACTCAGTGTAAGCCATCTCGGGATGGCGTCTCGGGATTCTTTTCTGAGCACGGCGTTCTCTCCCCGCCTCCACATCATTTTCTGTGCTTCACTCCGAGCACATGGCATACAATCTGATGCGCACGACTGGTAAGGGGATAACTCAGCTGTGAGGAGCGCGACCCCTGTCCAGGAGTAAGCGTGTCGGGGCTAATTAGCGATGGCTCCTCCAGCAGAGACCAGCCACCGAAACAGTGACTTCCAGTTTCCGACGCCTGACTGGAATATCAATGCCCCCAAAGAGCAACTGCCTTTTCTTCTGAAGCTAATTAACGATGAAGATGATCTCATAGAGCTGTGTAGGGCAGGCAACACTGACAACAAATCAGCACACAACAAAACACACACACACACAACTGCCTCTCAGCCAAGAATGTTTCCCCCTTATAATCTCGGGCAACAGTGCTTCATGCGTTCACCTTGGAGGAGAGAGACAATTAAAGCATTGGGCTGCTAGTGTGTTATGACACGGCGTGCCTCTCCACCAATCACGTGCCTGCACACCGACAGCACCCCCTACAGTAGTGCAATGGCTAATAAACAGCGTTAAGTGCACAACTCAGGAAGGGCAACCATTTCAATATTATGACCCATCTTAAAAAAGGTCACTGTGATTTATATAACACAGGCAGTTCCAATGTGAGCACCAACACGAGATATTGTTTTAAACACAGATACCCTGCAGCAGTTTATTTACACAACTAGCAACGCTGGGAGAGCTGAAATGGAGACCCCCCCCACACACACACACACACACACACACACAAATACACACACCCAAACACATGCACTGCCCCCTCCACACACACACAAATACACACACCCAAACACATGCACTGCCCCCCCCCCCACACACACAAATACACACACCCAAACACATGCACTGCCCCCTCCACACACACACAAATACACACACCCAAACACACACACAAATACACACACCCAAACACATGCACTGCCCCCCCACACCCCCACACACACAAATACACACACCCAAACACATGCACTGCCCCCCCCCCCACACACAAATACACACACCCAAACACATGCACTGCCCCCTCCACACACACACAAATACACACACCCAAACACACACACAAATACACACACCCAAACACATGCACTGCCCCCCCACACACACAAATACACACACCCAAACACATGCACTGACCCCCCCCCACATCTCATGCCCCCGTGTGTCCTTTAGAACACATGATGCACACATAAGTTGCTCTGACAGGCAGATAGCACAGATAGCACTAGCGCTTACGGAGGCAGATAGCACAGATAGCACTAGCGCTTACGGAGGCAGATAGCACTAGCGCTTACGGAGGCAGATAGCACAGATAGCACTAGCGCTTACGGAGGCAGATAGCACAGATAGCACTAGCGCTTACGGAGGCAGATAGCGCAGATAGCACTAGCGCTTACGGAGGCAGATAGCACTAGCGCTTACGGAGGCAGATAGCACAGATAGCACTAGCGCTTACGGAGACAGATAGCACAGATAGCACTAGCGCTTACGGAGACAGATAGCGCTAGCGATTACGGAGGCAGATAGCGCTAGCGCTTACGGAGGCAGATAGCACTAGCGTTTACGGAGGCAGATAGCACTAGCGCTTACGGAGGCAGATAGCACTAGCGCTTATGGAGGCAGATAGCACAGATAGCACTAGCGCTTACGGAGGCAGATAGCACAGATAGCACTAGCGCTTACGGAGGCAGATAGCACAGATAGCACTAGCGCTTACGGAGGCAGATAGCGCTAGCGATTACGGAGGCAGATAGCACTAGCGCTTACGGAGGCAGATAGCACTAGCGCTTACGGATGCCCGCAGCCTCTCGCCACAGGCACTGACATACTTCCATTGTTTACGCTCACTGCCGACTGGAGCCAAGGAGCTGCGCTTACTTACTCACTTAACAAGGCCCAGATGAAGATTCATGCGAGAGACTGCTAAAATGAATAAGACTAATGAGTCTGGATAGCTGTGTGCTTTGGGGATGGGGTGGGGAGTGGGGGTTACAGAATAAGTGAAGTGCCACGCTCTGAAGTCCGTAATGAATGGTCAAGTGCACATTCGAGATCGCACTGATCAAAGGCTGTGGAGAGAGGCTCGTGTGTGAATGTAAATATGCCTCCTTGTGGTGCCTTTGATGTTAAATGAAGGCTGTGTGTGTGTGTGTGGGGGGGGGGTATATTTTGACTCACAAAAGACACCAGACTTCTGAACCCATGTCTAGCCAATCCTCAGATGAAAAGAAACCAGAGCTGCATATTAGATCCAAATGGCCAGCCCTCCTCAGACACACGTCTTGCTTTACGAGCTGCCAAGGTCCTCGGAGAGGCGAGATGGCTGACCACAGATGAATCTCTGTTTGTTTGTCCATCATTCATCCGCTGTTTACAAGCGCACCGCTACTTCCTGGCCCAGCGTAGGTTGTCATGTCCTTGAAGCATTAATCATGAATGACTCTCGTTTGCCTGAGGGCAGCCATGAATATGAAGTCGTCCACTGAAGGGACTCACAGACCGCCCCTTGACACCCCCCCCCCCCCCCCCCCATTAAACTGGTTTGTCTGACTGCATTTCTTCTTTGAGTGATGAACATTAAAATTTAAAGAGAGCACTTGTGCTAGCTACACTTGCAGTAGATGTTGACGATTAGCAGTCATGCATTTTGCATGCAGAACTTTGGAGTGATTGACCATTTTGGATTTTGTGTAAAGTGTAAAAAACACCAGTGAGAGCTCATGCGTGTGCTTGAGCTAAGACTTACAGTATGTCAAACATCTGACGTTATGAATATGACTAGTCAAGCCAAATACATAAACTGTATCTACACACATTATATAGAAGAGTTTTATAATGAATTACTTACCACCAAAGATGTATGGCACCTCACTATATAGAGATGAAACTGCAAAGAAAACAGATTTCATTAGTCATGAATTTATGTGTACTAGTTAGTATGTTAATATGTTAGTATTGTTAGTATTAAAGTTAGGCATTTCACTGGCATTATGGATGTGACAAAAAGTCAATTTTCCGTGTGGAATTGCCCATTACTAAAGGCAGAGCCAGTATAGCAGGGGTGGGCAAACTTTTTGGCTCAAGGGCCACATTGGGTTTGAAAATTGGTCGGCGGGCCCCCCCCCCCCGACAATTATATCCTATAATTTAGTATGAAAAGTATTTGCTTTAAAATATGAATTGCTTAAAAATACTGCTAATTTTATGCTGTTTGACAAATGTATAAATTGTGCACTGTCGCTTTAAGACAGTCGCTTTAATTCACGTTTATTTCTCAATTATCTTCTGCCTGCTCCGTTATGGCTAGTGCGGATCCGGCCCGCGGGCTGCAGTTTGCCACCCCTGCAGTATAGTATACTTATACTATACTATACTTATACTATATGCTTCTGTGTAGGGCATTACTAAAGTATAGTTATACTATACTTATAATATATGTAGGGCATTACTAAAGTATACTTATACTATACTATACGTATACTATATACTTCTGTGTATACTTATACTATACTATACTTATAACTATATGCTTCTGTGTAGGGCATTACAAAAGGCAATAGTATACTTATACTATACTATACTTATACTATATACTTTTGTGTAGGGCATTACTAAAGGCAATAGTATACTTATACTATACTATACTTATACTATATACTTCTGTGTAAGGCATTACTAAAGGCAGAGCTTGTATAGTATACTTATACTATACTATACTTATACTATATGCTTCTGTGTAGGGCATTACTAAAGGCAGAGCCTGACATTTTCATACATTAATAATGCTGACAGTCATGATTGATTTCTCCACATATCGCATGTAATATGAGGGGCTTGAAGTAGATGTTTCCTGCCTCTATTGTACACCATACCCACTATAAAGAAGAGGTCAAAGTCCAAAATAGTCTGAAATAAGTAAGCAGTCTGCTGAATGTCTTCTCTGCTTCTTCCACAGCATTTGGTTGTTCTGAAACTTCTACTGCATTGCTGCCCATCAACACAGATGCCAAGTGAACGGTCCACCCTCAAGCACTGACCCATTTAAATAAATACACGATATACCGTATGGACACCGGTCCACGTTCACATTGACCAGCACGTATAGTACTACAGCTCTCTCTCTCTCTCCCTCTCTCTGTCCATCCCTCTCTCTCTCTCTCTCCCTCTCTCTGTCCATCCCTCTCTCTCTCTCTCTACTCTCTCTCTCTACTGTCTCTCTCTCCCTCTCTCTGTCCATCCCTCTCTCTCTCTCTCTCCCTCTCTCTGTCCATCC
>NW_027468565.1:40581457-40593133 GCF_046254945.1 Alosa pseudoharengus | reverse complement strand
AAAAGGTCACTGTGATTTATATAACACAGGCAGTTCCAATGTGAGCACCAACACGAGATATTGTTTTAAACACAGATACCCTGCAGCAGTTTATTTACACAACTAGCAACGCTGGGAGAGCTGAAATGGAGACCCCCCCCACACACACACACACACACACACACACACAAATACACACACCCAAACACATGCACTGCCCCCTCCACACACACACAAATACACACACCCAAACACATGCACTGCCCCCCCCCCCCACACACACAAATACACACACCCAAACACATGCACTGCCCCCTCCACACACACACAAATACACACACCCAAACACACACACAAATACACACACCCAAACACATGCACTGCCCCCCCACACCCCCACACACACAAATACACACACCCAAACACATGCACTGCCCCCCCCCCCACACACAAATACACACACCCAAACACATGCACTGCCCCCTCCACACACACACAAATACACACACCCAAACACACACACAAATACACACACCCAAACACATGCACTGCCCCCCCACACACACAAATACACACACCCAAACACATGCACTGACCCCCCCCCACATCTCATGCCCCCGTGTGTCCTTTAGAACACATGATGCGGGGGGGGGGGCTAAGTTGCTCTGACAGGCAGATAGCACAGATAGCACTAGCGCTTACGGAGGCAGATAGCACAGATAGCACTAGCGCTTACGGAGGCAGATAGCACTAGCGCTTACGGAGGCAGATAGCACAGATAGCACTAGCGCTTACGGAGGCAGATAGCACTAGCGCTTACGGAGGCAGATAGCACAGATAGCACTAGCGCTTACGGAGGCAGATAGCACAGATAGCACTAGCGCTTACGGAGGCAGATAGCGCAGATAGCACTAGCGCTTACGGAGGCAGATAGCACTAGCGCTTACGGAGGCAGATAGCACAGATAGCACTAGCGCTTACGGAGACAGATAGCACAGATAGCACTAGCGCTTACGGAGACAGATAGCGCTAGCGATTACGGAGGCAGATAGCGCTAGCGCTTACGGAGGCAGATAGCACTAGCGTTTACGGAGGCAGATAGCACTAGCGCTTACGGAGGCAGATAGCACTAGCGCTTATGGAGGCAGATAGCACAGATAGCACTAGCGCTTACGGAGGCAGATAGCACAGATAGCACTAGCGCTTACGGAGGCAGATAGCACAGATAGCACTAGCGCTTACGGAGGCAGATAGCGCTAGCGATTACGGAGGCAGATAGCGCTTGCGCTTACGGAGGCAGATAGCACAGATAGCACTAGCGCTTACGGAGGCAGATAGCACAGATAGCACTAGCGCTTACGGAGGCAGATAGCACTAGCGCTTACGGATGCCCGCAGCCTCTCGCCACAGGCACTGACATACTTCCATTGTTTACGCTCACTGCCGACTGGAGCCAAGGAGCTGCGCTTACTTACTCACTTAACAAGGCCCAGATGAAGATTCATGCGAGAGACTGCTAAAATGAATAAGACTAATGAGTCTGGATAGCTGTGTGCTTTGGGGATGGGGTGGGGAGTGGGGGTTACAGAATAAGTGAAGTGCCACGCTCTGAAGTCCGTAATGAATGGTCAAGTGCACATTCGTGGGGATGGGGGGGGGGGGGGGGGGGGCTAAGTTGCTCTGACAGGCAGATAGCACAGATAGCACTAGCGCTTACGGAGGCAGATAGCACAGATAGCACTAGCGCTTACGGAGGCAGATAGCACTAGCGCTTACGGAGGCAGATAGCGCAGATAGCACTAGCGCTTACGGAGGCAGATAGCACTAGCGCTTACGGAGGCAGATAGCGCAGATAGCACTAGCGCTTACGGAGGCAGATAGCACTAGCGCTTACGGAGGCAGATAGCACTAGCGCTTATGGAGGCAGATAGCACAGATAGCACTAGCGCTTACGGAGGCAGATAGCACAGATAGCACTAGCGCTTACGGAGGCAGATAGCACTAGCGCTTACGGAGGCAGATAGCACTAGCGCAGGGGTCTCCAACCTTTTTGGGAATGAGGGCTACCTGAAGACCCGAAATCATATGGAGGGCTACTCATTTGAAACAAACATACAGTCATCCCTTTTTTGCGAGGGTAGTCCTCCTAAATAATAGGCCTATGAGATTTGTACTTTTAAATGATCAATATTGTGTAGGCCTATGCAACACTACCAACATTTTTGTTCAGTTTGTTCATTCAAAGTTTGCATGGGGAATCTAATCTATTTTATTATAACAAAAAAAAAAACAATCGTTTTGTGCAATTAATAATTTGGGTTAAAATTTGTACCCAATTTATACCCACCCACCATTATGAATTCAGGGGTTGTTTAAGTTCTGATTTCAGTGGACAATTCAGTTTTAACATTTCAATAGTAATCGCCCACACCACCCTAACATATGAAAACTCCTTTTAAAGTTATTGCACACCTGAAATCTCTCCATGATCTGACAAAAAAGGTAATGCACAGTCCTGCTCAGTCATGCATGCAACATTTTCAGCGCTATTATACGGCAGTAGCCTATGGAGGAGAAAAGGCCTGTGAGCTAAAGCAATTGTTTTTCAGTTCTTGAACAATCATGCAAGAACCGTATTTGACGAACATGGAATGGCCACAGAACTTTTGCAAAGATATGCTTCCATTGGCTACACCAGACGAGCTAGTTTTTCCCCCTTTACTGTCTATGCGTGCGAGCAGCGTGTATGCGCTCCGCTTCTGTTGTTGTTTAAAGACTGAATGGGAAACGGATTTGGAGCCAAAGGCTAAAATTTAACGCAGCTACAATTTGTAAGATATCACCAATATCAATTTAATGTTACAGATGTATGGCTACATACATTCTTAAAATGGTTCTGGTCTAGACTTAAATATCGATTGAAAACTTCACAATAGAGCATGTTTTTAGAGCGTGATCTGCAGGCGACCTGTTGGCTATTTTTAGAAGGTGCGCTGGGGGCGCCTCATAGCCGTCCCGCGGGCTACCTGGTGCCCGCGGGCACCGTGTTGGAGACCACTGCACTAGCGCTTATGGAGGCAGATAGCACAGATAGCACTAGCGCTTACGGAGGCAGATAGCACAGATAGCACTAGCGCTTACAGAGGCAGATAGCACAGATAGCACTAGCGCTTACGGAGGCAGATAGCACTAGCGCTTACGGAGGCAGATAGCACTAGCGCCTACGGAGGCAGATAGCACAGATAGCACTAGCGCTTACGGAGGCAGATAGCGCTTGCGCTTACGGAGGCAGATTGCGCAGATAGCGCTAGCGATTACGGAGGCAGATAGCGCTAGCGATTACGGAGGCAGATAGCACAGATAGCACTAGCGATTACGGAGGCAGATAGCACTAGCGCTTACGGAGGCAGATAGCACTAGCGCTTACGGAGGCAGATAGCACAGATAGCACTAGCGCTTACGGAGGCAGATAGCACAGATAGCACTAGCGCTTACGGAGGCAGATAGCGCAGATAGCACTAGCGCTTACGGAGGCAGATAGCACTAGCGCTTACGGAGGCAGATAGCACAGATAGCACTAGCGCTTACGGAGACAGATAGCACAGATAGCACTAGCGCTTACGGAGACAGATAGCGCTAGCGATTACGGAGGCAGATAGCGCTAGCGCTTACGGAGGCAGATAGCACTAGCGTTTACGGAGGCAGATAGCACTAGCGCTTACGGAGGCAGATAGCACTAGCGCTTATGGAGGCAGATAGCACAGATAGCACTAGCGCTTACGGAGGCAGATAGCACAGATAGCACTAGTGCTTACGGAGGCAGATAGCACAGATAGCACTAGCGCTTACGGAGGCAGATAGCACAGATAGCACTAGCGCTTACGGAGGCAGATAGCACAGATAGCACTAGCGCTTACGGAGGCAGATAGCGCTAGCGCTTACGGAGGCAGATAGCACTAGCGCTTACGGATGCCCGCAGCCTCTCGCCACAGGCACTGACATACTTCCATTGTTTACGCTCACTGCCGACTGGAGCCAAGGAGCTGCGCTTACTTACTCACTTAACAAGGCCCAGATGAAGATTCATGCGAGAGACTGCTAAATTGAATAAGACTAATGAGTCTGGATAGCTGTGTGCTTTGGGGATGGGGTGGGGAGTGGGGGTTACAGAATAAGTGAAGTGCCACGCTCTGAAGTCCGTAATGAATGGTCAAGTGCACATTCGTGGGGATGGGGGGGGGGGGGGGGGCTAAGTTGCTCTGACAGGCAGATAGCACAGATAGCACTAGCGCTTACGGAGGCAGATAGCACAGATAGCACTAGCGCTTACGGAGGCAGATAGCGCTAGCGATTACGGAGGCAGATAGCACTAGCGCTTATGGAGGCAGATAGCACAGATAGCACTAGCGCTTACGGAGGCAGATAGCACAGATAGCACTAGCGCTTACGGAGGCAGATAGCGCTTGCGCTTACGGAGGCAGATTGCGCAGATAGCGCTAGCGATTACGGAGGCAGATAGCGCTAGCGATTACGGAGGCAGATAGCACAGATAGCACTAGCGATTACGGAGGCAGATAGCACTAGCGCTTACGGAGGCAGATAGCGCTTGCGCTTACGGAGGCAGATAGCACAGATAGCACTAGCGCTTACGGAGGCAGATAGCACAGATAGCACTAGCGCTTACGGAGGCAGATAGCGCTTGCGCTTACGGAGGCAGATTGCGCAGATAGCGCTAGCGATTACGGAGGCAGATAGCGCTAGCGATTACGGAGGCAGATAGCACAGATAGCACTAGCGATTACGGAGGCAGATAGCACTAGCGCTTACGGAGGCAGATAGCGCTTGCGCTTACGGAGGCAGATAGCACTAGCGCTTACGGAGGCAGATAGCACAGATAGCACTAGCGCTTACGGAGGCAGATAGCACAGATAGCACTAGCGCTTACGGAGGCAGATAGCACTAGCGCTTACGGAGGCAGATAGCACAGATAGCACTAGCGCTTACGGAGGCAGATAGCACTAGCGCTTACGGAGGCAGATAGCACTAGCGCTTATGGAGGCAGATAGCACAGATAGCACTAGCGCTTACGGAGGCAGATAGCACAGATAGCCTAGCGCTTACAGAGGCAGATAGCACAGATAGCACTAGCGCTTACAGAGGCAGATAGCACAGATAGCACTAGCGCTTACGGAGGCAGATAGCACTAGCGCTTACGGAGGCAGATAGCACTAGCGCCTACGGAGGCAGATAGCACAGATAGCACTAGCGCTTACGGAGGCAGATAGCGCTTGCGCTTACGGAGGCAGATTGCCAGATAGCGCTAGCGATTACGGAGGCAGATAGCGCTAGCGATTACGGAGGCAGATAGCACAGATAGCACTAGCGATTACGGAGGCAGATAGCACAGATAGCACTAGCGATTACGGAGGCAGATAGCACTAGCGATTACGGAGGCAGATAGCGCTAGCGATTACGGAGGCAGATAGCACAGATAGCACTAGCGATTACGGAGGCAGATAGCGCTAGCGATTACGGAGGCAGATAGCGCTAGCGATTACGGAGGCAGATAGCACAGATAGCACTAGCGCTTACGGAGGCAGATAGCACAGATAGCACTAGCGCTTACGGAGGCAGATAGCGCTAGGGCTTACGGAGGCAGATAGCGCTAGCGCTTACGGAGGCAGATAGCACTAGCGCTTACGGATGCCCGCAGCCTCTCGCCACAGGCACTGACATACTTCCATTGTTTACGCTCACTGCCGACTGGAGCCAAGGAGCTGCGCTTACTTACTCACTTAACAAGGCCCAGATGAAGATTCATGCGAGAGACTGCTAAATTGAATAAGACTAATGAGTAGTCTGGATAGCTGTGTGCTTTGGGGATGGGGTGGGGAGTGGGGGTTACAGAATAAGTGAAGTGCCACGCTCTGAAGTCCGTAATGAATGGTCAAGTGCACATTCGTGGGGATGGGGGGGGGGGGGGGGGCTAAGTTGCTCTGACAGGCAGATAGCACAGATAGCACTAGCGCTTACGGAGGCAGATAGCACAGATAGCACTAGCGCTTACGGAGGCAGATAGCGCTAGCGATTACGGAGGCAGATAGCACTAGCGCTTATGGAGGCAGATAGCACAGATAGCACTAGCGCTTACGGAGGCAGATAGCACAGATAGCACTAGCGCTTACGGAGGCAGATAGCGCTTGCGCGCTTACGGAGGCAGATTGCGCAGATAGCGCTAGCGATTACGGAGGCAGATAGCGCTAGCGATTACGGAGGCAGATAGCACAGATAGCACTAGCGATTACGGAGGCAGATAGCACTAGCGCTTACGGAGGCAGATAGCGCTTGCGCTTACGGAGGCAGATAGCACAGATAGCACTAGCGCTTACGGAGGCAGATAGCACAGATAGCACTAGCGCTTACGGAGGCAGATAGCGCTTGCGCTTACGGAGGCAGATTGCGCAGATAGCGCTAGCGATTACGGAGGCAGAGCGCTAGCGATTACGGAGGCAGATAGCACAGATAGCACTAGCGATTACGGAGGCAGATAGCACTAGCGCTTACGGAGGCAGATAGCGCTTGCGCTTACGGAGGCAGATAGCACTAGCGCTTACGGAGGCAGATAGCACAGATAGCACTAGCGCTTACGGAGGCAGATAGCACAGATAGCACTAGCGCTTACGGAGGCAGATAGCACTAGCGCTTACGGAGGCAGATAGCACAGATAGCACTAGCGCTTACGGAGGCAGATAGCACTAGCGCTTACGGAGGCAGATAGCACTAGCGCTTATGGAGGCAGATAGCACAGATAGCACTAGCGCTTACGGAGGCAGATAGCACAGATAGCACTAGCGCTTACAGAGGCAGATAGCACAGATAGCACTAGCGCTTACAGAGGCAGATAGCACAGATAGCACTAGCGCTTACGGAGGCAGATAGCACTAGCGCTTACGGAGGCAGATAGCACTAGCGCCTACGGAGGCAGATAGCACAGATAGCACTAGCGCTTACGGAGGCAGATAGCGCTTGCGCTTACGGAGGCAGATTGCGCAGATAGCGCTAGCGATTACGGAGGCAGATAGCGCTAGCGATTACGGAGGCAGATAGCACAGATAGCACTAGCGATTACGGAGGCAGATAGCACAGATAGCACTAGCGATTACGGAGGCAGATAGCACTAGCGATTACGGAGGCAGATAGCGCTAGCGATTACGGAGGCAGATAGCACAGATAGCACTAGCGATTACGGAGGCAGATAGCGCTAGCGATTACGGAGGCAGATAGCGCTAGCGATTACGGAGGCAGATAGCACAGATAGCACTAGCGCTTACGGAGGCAGATAGCACTAGCGATTACGGAGGCAGATAGCACAGATAGCACTAGCGCTTACGGAGGCAGATAGCGCTAGCGCTTACGGAGGCAGATAGCACTAGCGATTACGGAGGCAGATAGCACAGATAGCACTAGCGCTTACGGAGGCAGATAGCACTAGCGATTACGGAGGCAGATAGCACAGATAGCACTAGCGCTTACGGAGGCAGATAGCGCTAGCGCTTACGGAGGCAGATAGCACAGATAGCACTAGCGCTTACGGAGGCAGATAGCACTAGCGATTACGGAGGCAGATAGCACAGATAGCACTAGCGCTTACGGAGGCAGATAGCGCTAGCGCTTACGGAGGCAGATAGCACTAGCGATTACGGAGGCAGATAGCACAGATAGCACTAGCGCTTACGGAGGCAGATAGCACTAGCGATTACGGAGGCAGATAGCACAGATAGCACTAGCGCTTACGGAGGCAGATAGCGCTAGCGCTTACGGAGGCAGATAGCACAGATAGCACTAGCGCTTACGGAGGCAGATAGCACTAGCGATTACGGAGGCAGATAGCACAGATAGCACTAGCGCTTACGGAGGCAGATAGCGCTAGCGCTTACGGAGGCAGATAGCACTAGCGCTTACGGATGCCCGCAGCCTCTCGCCACAGGCACTGACATACTTCCATTGTTTACGCTCACTGCCGACTGGAGCCAAGGAGCTGCGCTTACTTACTCACTTAACAAGGCCCAGATGAAGATTCATGCGAGAGACTGCTAAATTGAATAAGACTAATGAGTCTGGATAGCTGTGTGCTTTGGGGATGGGGTGGGGAGTGGGGGTTACAGAATAAGTGAAGTGCCACGCTCTGAAGTCCGTAATGAATGGTCAAGTGCACATTTGAGATCGCACTGATCAAAGGCTGTGGAGAGAGGCTCGTGTGTGAATGTAAATATGCCTCCTTGTGGTGCCTTTGATGTTAAATGAAGGCTGTGTGTGTGTGTGGGGGGGGGGGTATATTTTGACTCACAAAAGACACCAGACTTCTGAACCCATGTCTAGCCAATCCTCAGATGAAAAGAAACCAGAGCTGCATATTAGATCCAAATGGCCAGCCCTCCTCAGACACACGTCTTGCTTTACGAGCTGCCCAAGGTCCTCGGAGAGGCGAGATGGCTGACCACAGATGAATCTCTGTTTGTTTGTCCATCATTCATCCGCTGTTTACAAGCGCACCGCTACTTCCTGGCCCAGCGTAGGTTGTCATGTCCTTGAAGCATTAATCATGAATGACTCTCGTTTGCCTGAGGGCAGCCATGAATATGAAGTCGTCCACTGCAGGTACTCACAGACCGCCCCGTGAAACCCCCCCCCCCCCCCCCCCCCCCATTAAACTGGTTTGTCTGACTGCATTTCTTCTTTGAGTGATGAACATTAAAATTTAAAGAGAGCACTTGTGCTAGCTACACTTGCAGTAGATGTTGACGATTAGCAGTCATGCATTTTGCATGCAGAACTTTGGAGTGATTGACCATTTTGGATTTTGTGTAAAGTGTAAAAAACACCAGTGAGAGCTCATGCGTGTGCTTGAGCTAAGACTTACAGTATGTCAAACATCTGACGTTATGAATATGACTAGTCAAGCCAAATACATAAACTGTATCTACACACATTATATAGAAGAGTTTTATAATGAATTACTTACCACCAATATATAGAGATGAAACTGCAAAGAAAACAGATTTCATTAGTCATGAATTTATGTGTACTAGTTAGTATGTTAATATGTTAGTATTGTTAGTATTAAAGTTAGGCATTTCACTGGCATTATGGATGTGACAAAAAGTCAATTTTCCGTGTGGAATTGCCCATTACTAAAGGCAGAGCCAGTATAGCAGGGGTGGGCAAACTTTTTGGCTCAAGGGCCACATTGGGTTTTGAAAATTGGCCGGCGGGCCCCCCCCCCCGACAATTATATCCTATAATTTAGTATGAAAAGTATTTGCTTTAAAATATGAATTGCTTAAAAATACTGCTAATTTTATGCTGTTTGACAAATGTATAAATTGTGCACTGTCGCTTTAAGACAGTCGCTTTAATTCACGTTTATTTCTCAATTATCTTCTGCCTGCTCCGTTATGGCTAGTGCGGATCCGGCCCGCGGGCTGCAGTTTGCCCACCCCTGCAGTATAGTATACTTATACTATACTATACTTATACTATATGCTTCTGTGTAGGGCATTACTAAAGTATAGTTATACTATACTTATAATATATGTAGGGCATTACTAAAGTATACTTATACTATACTATACGTATACTATATACTTCTGTGTATACTTATACTATACTATACTTATACTATATGCTTCTGTGTAGGGCATTACAAAAGGCAATAGTATACTTATACTATACTATACTTATACTATATACTTTTGTGTAGGGCATTACTAAAGGCAATAGTATACTTATACTATACTATACTTATACTATATACTTCTGTGTAAGGCATTACTAAAGGCAGAGCTTGTATAGTATACTTATACTATACTATACTTATACTATATGCTTCTGTGTAGGGCATTACTAAAGGCAGAGCCTGACATTTTCATACATTAATAATGCTGACAGTCATGATTGATTTCTCCACATATCGCATGTAATATGAGGGGCTTGAAGTAGATGTTTCCTGCCTCTATTGTACACCATACCCACTATAAAGAAGAGGTCAAAGTCCAAAATAGTCTGAAATAAGTAAGCAGTCTGCTGAATGTCTTCTCTGCTTCTTCCACAGCATTTGGTTGTTCTGAAACTTCTACTGCATTGCTGCCCATCAACACAGATGCCAAAGTGAACGGTCCACCCTCAAGCACTGACCCATTTAAATACATACACGATATACCGTATGGACACCAGTCCACGTTCACATTGACCAGCACGTATAGTACTACAGCTCTCTCTCTCTCTCTCTCTCTCTCTCTCTATATATATATATATATATATATATATAACGTATATTATACAAACAGCTCTCCCTTCTATCCACAAATCAAGCTTCTAATGTTATGACCTCTGAACAGAAGTCATCAGTCCACGATCTGAATAGACATTGTGCCTCAGCAGAGCTTTCCCCTGAATGGGCAAGGGTGCTCTAATCTACGGGAGATAGTGGTAATACTCTCTGGGCTTGGACAGATCTCTTCCAGAGATGTCCTTTATCTGCCTCCTTTAGTTGCCCGTCCTCCGGCGGCTGTCCCGCGAGTGGAAGCTCTCTCCGGGAGAGGATATGAAATTGGCTTTGATAATCGGGGTGCGTTGGCTGCTTTATAGACTAACAGAGAGACTCAGAGCGGGAGAAAGAGAGTTATTCCAATCTTGATGCAATTAAGTCTGACTGTGACACCGCGACCAACCGCTGTGATAAGAGAGCAAAGGGGACGGGGACGAGCGCTGAGTCATACTCACACGAGGAGGCCAGCGTCAGGGAGAACGCGGCCAGGAGCAGGATGAGGAGCTGCATGCTGGTCTCTCAGGAACCTCCAGGAGACGTGGACACAACGAAGTCAGAGTGACATGGGCAGGTGGCTGCTGTCCCTGGGACAAGAGAAGAGAAAAGAGGGGAGGCTCAGTAAGTCACCTAATGATGAAGTTTAAAACATGCCTCAACAGAGCGGTCATCATGGGAGAGACCACCAGACAACAGAAAGTCTGCTTTCAACCAGCCTTT
Source organism: Alosa pseudoharengus (assembly GCF_046254945.1). Lineage (NCBI taxonomy): Eukaryota > Metazoa > Chordata > Actinopteri > Clupeiformes > Clupeidae > Alosa > Alosa pseudoharengus. The sequence continues at coordinate 40,582,110 of NW_027468565.1, read as the reverse complement.
GTGATTTGAACATCTGCCCTCTTTAATGCATTAACTCTGTTCAACTCATTACCTGTATCCTGACAGTTTCACTATTTTCCTCCGATAACTTTCCCTACATTTAGACTGCTGTGTGTATGTGTTTAGGCAATCTGCCATGTTTTAATTCATCTTTGAATATGTCCACTCAACACAAGATCATAGATGTAAGATTTGATTTGTTAGACTCTGTGTTACAATCCCAATCAGCGCTGCTATTAGTGGGGATGTATAATATGTTGTTAAATGTTTTTATTTATTTTTTTAAATGTTATGCAGACAACACAGAGGCGGAGAGGGAGGGAGTATCTCACATTTGTGTCAGTCTGACATGTCGTCCACACATCATGCCCTACGGGCGCCAGGGTGGCAGGGGAATCTCCCACGTTGGCGTCAAGTGACTGACAAGCCATCATGTCTGCTGGGTGCGGAACAAGACGCAATAACTGGCCCAGAAGGGCAGCCAGACTAAGAGGCCCATCAGCAGACCGCTGAGGGATGAACCCAATGTGACAAGGAACAGCTGTCTCATAAGACACTTGGACGTAGCCCTAGTCCACATGGGTGACAAAGCAGAGGCCACCTGCTGTGACCACAAATGACTGGTGGCTGGGCCCATTCAGGCCGACACAGGA
>NW_027468565.1:40561457-40576457 GCF_046254945.1 Alosa pseudoharengus | reverse complement strand
CTTCACTGTGACTGTGACATTTCCAGGGCGTCAGGCCATGTCTTCACAGAGGCGGGCTCTCTATGGGGGGACCTACTTAGCACCTCATCCCTTTCCCTTTACATACACTTGCACCGCCAGCCACCCTAAATCCTTCAGGCCATTGTTTACCACGCAAATGAGCTGTGCGGATGGAAGCTGCTCTTAAAAAGTAGCGAGCGAAAAGATTAACTCCCTGGACAGGAGGACTGCCATGCTAATGGGGGTGTCGCTTAGGGAGCCGCCCCGCCGAGTTCGCCCGGGTACAAGGCCGCCCCCACCCCTCCCCACCAATCAACCAGCCCCAACCCCCCCCCCCACCCCTCCAACTAATGAGGGGAGGGTCTAATCTCTTCAGCCCCTCTCTCCACAGTCCCTCTCCTGGCTGCAGGCCAGACCTTGAGATGTGTGCACCTGGAAAGGAGATGGGGGGTGGGCAAAACTCTCAAAATCATCAGTGACAGCATTATTACTGTGGAGGACACAGGCACTTTCAATTGATGGCAATGAAGCCTGATGGCTTTCCAAACGCACCGCTTTGACCGAGGGCTTTGGGACCGACCAGAGGAGATGAGGGCCTGATGTAATCTTGAAAGTGAAAATCTATTTCAGCCGTTTGAAAAGGGAACAGTCACAGCTGGGTGTGCGAGTATATGCATAGTGGCAAAACAAGCAGGACATGGAATATTAAACGATGCTTAATTAATATGGATGACTTCCTGGATGGCTGCCTTGCAGACAGAACCCTGACGCGTTCCATTCCTCACTGATATTAAATCACATTGCACAAGGTTCCCTCTTCTGATATTAAATCACATTAAGGTTCCCTCTTCTGATATTAAATCACATTAAGGTTCCCTCTTCTGATATTAAATCACATTAAGGTTCCCTCTTCTGCTATTAAATCACATTAAGGTTCCCTCTTCTGATATTAAATCACATTAAGGTTCCCTCTTCTGCTATTAAATCACATTAAGGTTCCCTCTTCTGATATTAAATCACATTAAGGTTCCCTCTTCTGATGCTCATTTGATTCTCAGAGGAGTGCAGCCTGAAGGTGACATTGGGAGTTTTGTACCATTAACTGCACAGATTTCCTTCAGAAGCCATTTTCTGAATTATGAATCAGGGAGATAAAAAACATTTCTGGAAACGTGCAAGTATAATGTCATGCAGCTTTATAATGCAGTATAATGTCCTGCAGCTTTATAATGCAGTATAATGTCCTGCATGCAGCATAATGTCCGGCAGCTTTATCATGCAGCATAATGTCCTGCAGCTTTATAATGCAGCATAAGGTCCTGCAGCTTTATAACGCAGCATAATGTCCTGCAGCTTTATAATGCAGTATAATGTCCTGCAGCTTTATAATGCAGTATAATGTCCTGCAGCTTTATAAAGCAGCATAATGTCCTGCAGCTTTATAATGCAGCATAATGTCCTGCAGCTTTATAATGCACAATGTCCTGCAGCTTTATAATGCAGCAGCTTTATAATGCAGTATAATGTCCTGTAGCTTTAGAATGCAGCATAATGTTCTGCAGCTTTATAACACAGTGTAATGTCCTGCAGCTTTATAATGCAGCAGCTTTATAATGCAGCATAATGTCCTGCAGCTTTATAATGCAGCAGAATGTCCTGCAGCTTTATAATGCAGCATAATGTCCTGCAGCTTTATAACGCACAATGTCCTGTAGCTTTATAACGCAGCATAATGTCCTGCAGCTTTATAATGCACAATGTCCTGCAACTTTATAATGCAGCAGCTTTATAATGCAGTATAATGTCCTGCAGCTTTATAACGCAGCATAATGTCCTGCAGCTTTATAACGCAGCATAATGTCCTGCAGCTTTATAATGCAGAATAATGTCCTGCAGCTTTATAACGCAGCATAATGTCCTGCAGCTTTATAATGCACAATGTCCTGCAGCTTTATAATGCAGTATAATGTCCTGCAGCTTTATAATGCAGCAGCTTTATAATGCAGTATAATGTCCTGCAGCTTAATAATGCAGTATAATGTCCTGCAGCTTTCTGCAGCTTTATAATGCAGTATAATGTCCTGCAGCTTTATAATGCAGCATAATGTCCTGCAGCTTTATAATGCAGCATAATGTCCTGCAGCTTTATAACGCAGTATAATGTCCTGCAGCTTTATAATGCAGCATAATGTCCTGCAGAGCATAATGTCCTGCAGCTTTATAATGCAGCATAATGTCCTGCAGCTTTATAATGCAGCATAATGTCCTGCAGCTTTATAATGCATAATGTCCTGCAGCTTTATAATGCAGCAGCTTTATAATGCAGTATAATGTCCTGCAGCTTTATAATGCAGTATAATGTCCTGCAGCTTTATAATGCAGCATAATGTCCGGCATGCAGTATAATGTCCTGCAGCTTTTGCCCACGCTGCATCTTATCTGTGTCACTAAATGTACGATCTGTATGGTTGGCCCCGTGAACCAGGCTGAGTCACTAAATGTACAGTTGGCCCCCTCACCCAGGGTTCATTCAAATTTGGGGCTCATGTGATTAATGAACTGTGTGAAGTATTAGAGGTGATAGATCAGACCCATCACATTCTGAAAATCCCAAACATGTTGGAAATGGCCCCCTTTGATTTGCACTTCTCAAGAAACCTGACAGAAATCACAGGAAAGCCAGCGACAAAATAAATGAGCACATATTACACAAGTCAATACAAAGAGCACACGCATGAACCGCCCGGGTTGCCTGTGGCCTATTTTAGACACCCTGCTTACATTTTGAAGATATGCACTTTCATAGCTATTTCTGTGCCTGTGCTGTTTATTTCAGTCCTTTCAGAGGTGCGACTTCACAAGATTACCATGGCACCATGATGAATAGTGCACTCACTACAGAAGAGGAGCCTGTCTGGTCCCCGTACATGAAACTGGGAGAGAGGCAAAACAGTGCCTGGAATTGATTACGGTTATTGGATTTCATGCGCGGTGATCATGCACAATTCCCAAGAGGTTTGGCACAGGGTGGCTTTGTGTCCCATTATCATTTATCTCAGTGCTGCTGTTTGTTCTGGGGCCCATTGGCAAGGGTGGGGCTCTCAGGGGCTTACAGTCGGAATCGATACGAGTCAAGTCTTGCATGAAGGGGACCATTCCAAAGACTTCCATGCATTTCCAAATCCACATCTGTCTGTGGAATCAAGCTGCCAGACGGATCGTGAGAGGAATTCACAATGACAGCAGCAGAGGCAGCTCCTAATTGTGATAAATCTATCATTCCCAACTCCCCAATACACCCCCCCCTCCCTACCCATAACTGTTTACAAACTAATGAGGATGCTTGGAGAAGTCCAAACAGGCCTGGTTCTGACTGCCTACACAGCTCTCAAGCGCAGAGACGTCTGAAGCTAATCCCACTCTTTCCACAAGCCCCAGGGTGTTGTTCAAATGCCACTTGGAATAAGCACAAAATAAAGACAGGATGTCCTCAATTCTTGAAGTCCCCATGGTACCTCCACTTTACATAAGGTTTTACACAACTGCTCCAAACCATTCTAAATTTACCTCAGTTTTGACATGATGAGGTTAGCACTAGGCTAGGATATCAAAGCATACTATCAGGGTTCTCAAGTTTTGAGCTCAGCTTGGAGTGAGATTGGGGGGGGGGGGCACTCACTCACTAAAATGTTTCGCTTGTGTGTAGAATTGAATAAAGTAAGTGCATTATTTACTAAAATGAGTGCACCATTTATTAAAATAAGTAAATAATAAGTAAAATAAGTTTGTAAAACTTGCGCACTATGTAGCAAAAGGTGTGCACACATGGGCAGATTATCAGATGTGAAATGGGCCCCCCAGGCACAGATGTGCACAGATGTGAAATGGGCCCCCCAGGCACAGATGTGCACGGATGTGAAATGGGCCCCCCACTTCAAAAGGTTGGTAACTCAGCTTAGTTAGGTCTGGGTCTTGGGGCATGTTCCCCCAGAAGATTTTTTTTTTTAAATAACCCCTTAAATAACAACTTCTGGTGAGATTTTTGGAAAGAAGCATCAATACTTTGAGACCTTGAATTTGTCATTGTATACATCCTATATCTTGTTTTTGTTTATTTTCCAGAACAGTCTGGGATTTGTACCCATCTTGCATAGCTTATGTCTCTTATGTCAGCCTTTATATCAAGGGAAAACCATTTGTGTTTTTATGTCACCAGGAAGCATGTCAGTAGAAATAACTTTTGATATTTAGGTGGGATAGATTGGAATTTTCAAATATAATAATCTTGACGGTGGGATTTTCTATGGCTCACCAATTTACGAGATATATGTAATGAGTGAGACAAATATTTTATTTATTAGGCTAACTGCTTTTTTCACTTGAGTAGCCTATTGCCACTGAACCATTGGATCAAGAATGGGCATGCCAAGACCAACTTTTTATTTTTTATAAGGACAGCAAGTTCATTATTTTGGGTTGCTATTAGGCTACATTATGGTGGTTGGCAGCTCATTGTCTGCAGCAGTCCTGTATCTTTAGAAAAAAAATATGTGTAGTATACTCGCTGAAATTGATAACAGTCATTGATAATAAGCTAATTTCATTTATCGTCGACATGGTCCGTGGAGGCTCAGACAGGTGTCCCAGGTCCTGATGAACACGCCGCTAAAAAGCACAAACGAGTGCGAAAGTTGCAGCCGTGACGACAGGGAAAATGCAGGCAGCCACGAGAGTGATAGGTCGTATAAAATGAACGTTGCTGATGTCTGGGTTACACAAAGCTACAACGACACTTCATTATGTTTTCTTAATGTCCGACAGTTTAGTACGGAGCCCAGGAGGTGTCATTGTAAGATATTTACGTCTTACTAAATTGTGCGCACATTTTACTAAATTGTGCTCTCAATTTAGTATATCGTGCTCACGATTTAGTAAAACATGCGCACGATTTAGTAAATTGTGCGCACGTTTTACTAAATCGTTCACACGATTTACTAAATTGAGAGCACAATTTAGTAAAATGAGTGCACAATTTAGTAAAACATGTGCACGATTTAGTAAAATAAGCGCACATTCTCTCGATACACAAAAATATCTTGCAATGACACCTCCTGGGCTCCGTAAGTTTAGTTTAAAAATAGGAAAATAATTTTTCCATAAAGTAAGCTAGGCCTACAGCGTTAAGTGTTCGTAGAAAGGCCTGATTTACACACACTGTTAAAGTGACAGTTGAATTTCTGAATAAAAATAATTTTGGTGCAGTATTGACATCTTAAACGTGTAACCCCACATAAGCGCACAAACATAACGTGGTTGCAGGGAGGGGATGTCCTGTTTTGGAATTTGACCCGGAATTTGACAACGAACACTATTTTTTGATTGGATGTCGGTGGCTATTTATGTTTTTGATTTTGCTGGTGAGTGGTGCGCTAGTTCTGAACCCTGCGAGATACCCTCTCGTATCCCTGCGCGTCCTCTAGTAAATACCTTGACATCCCTAGTAATATTTCTGTGTGAGAAATGCAAGGTGTGGCGTGTGAGCGTGTGAACTTGTTGAATTGTGTGTGTCTCACGCCCATTGCGTGAGACTTGAGAACCCTGATTTATCTTCTCTTCTATAACTCTATACCATGCCTCTCTGAATCAGCTGTATATTTAGCTTCTCTTTTATACATAACTCTATACCAGGCCTCTCTGAATCAGCTGACTTCTGTGCAGAGAGGAAACCCAAGTCCAAGAAGATTCATTAAGATTCATTAAAATAATATGGATTATGTACTTCTGAAGCATCTTGGAGCTTTTTGTTGATTCAGTTATAATTCTAAGCGCCCACGTCACAACATTATCTATGTTTAATCCACAGAGTACATTCATTTCAAAGGAGCAATGATGCAAATTAGAGAGGGTGTGGGTGCATTCAATTCAATCATGAACAACATGAGCAAAAAAATGCAATAACTCTCCAGGACTGAATCCACTGTGCTGATGTGACACTGATGTGCCGTAGCGACTGCACTTAGCTCTGTGTGCTTCCTAGAGACATAAGGGATTGACGAAAGTACTACATATTAAGTTCTAGTGTAAATCGCTAAATCTGTGTGCAAAGTCAACTTCTTAACAGGTCAGAGAACAGCCTAAGCCAACGACCTGCACACAACGCATTAAAGCTGAGTGAACAAGCTGACCTACATATGATCTGGAGCTCCACGATAGTGAGAAAATAGGGGGAATGTGTAGAGAATGTGTCAGACCTACAGGCATCACACAAGTGCCAATCAAACATAAATTGCAATTTAGAGCTTACCTACAGTACATGCATGTGATTTTTAATGTGAGCTACATCTTCAGAAAGATGTCAACTGCCAATACTCAAAACAAGAATTCACACAGTTCTAGATAACATCTCAATTCTGATGGCTGTGAAGCATTCTCTGCTAACCCTTATAAAGAAGCACTTTTGATTATTACTACACAATTTTGTAAAATACCAGGTAGGAATATTCACAGAGGGTTAATTTAGCTTGGCTAATGGATGCTTTGAAAGGTCTGGGGCAGAACGGGTAACTATTATGAAGCTCTGCACACTAAAACATCATATCTCAGAGCTATTTTCCCAATAATGACCGGCGTTCTATACATTATCCCTTACATATCTCAGAGCTGAGGAAGGCAGTGGAGCGGGCTCACATGGTGACGAGCAGGAAACGCTCCGACTCCTTATCAATGTTTTACCAAATAAACTGCTCCAGACACAAGTCTTCTGTGTAATCGGATTATCCTCAGTTTCATAAAGCACAATAGCACAACAAAAGTGTTACACCAAAGTAAACAGCTTACAACAAGGCAAGAGAAGGAAAACACAATAAACACTTCAAAGCAGGAAATCTGACTGGCCAGCCAAAAGCAATTCCTATAAAAATTACAAAAGTGTGATAACCAAATCCATTAAAACTACATCTCCCACAATTCCCTTGATCTGTGGTCTCTATTGCAGCTACAATAGCTGTATTCTAAAACTCCTCTTTACAGTGCATGCATGAGGAAGAGTCTTGAGTGTGTGGGAACGTTGGCATAGCCCTTATTCAGCATGTGAGAGCAGGTGTGGTGCTGCGCATGGGTGCTTTTTCCTCACTGACTGCACCGCAAGGATGAGCACACACCCTCCACCTTTGGAACGAGAGGCACGTTCCAAACGGGAGCTCATACATGGCTGATGGCATAAAGGCACTTTATTCATGCGTGCAAACTCATTAGCAGAAGGTCATTCTCATGCGTCTCACTCTGCACTCTGGCCTTTCCCTGCTCGGGGTGGGGAAGTGTTTACCACGGCTGACATTTACAAGCCATGTGTGTTTGCCACTCCTATGACAACAAGGTTTTTTTTTTCCAGAGGGTCGGGGGGGTCCTATGTTTTTTTTTGTGTGTAGAGCAGTGATTTCTCTGGGTTTGGTGTGGTGTGGTGCTGCCACGGAGACCGCAGACAAAATATTTGCTTTTATGCAAGAGTATGCAAACATAATGTGGGACATCGCATTGTAAACAAAAAGCGAGAGTGTAGAGTGTAGAGAGTTTTAAGTGTATTACTTCAATAAATCAAAACCTTCAGAGTGATGCCTTGAGAACTTCAATAGCGTAACATGTTGGGAGCGATCTCTCTCACACACAGACACACACACGCATTACAGACACACATACACATTACAGACACACATACACAGACATATGCAGTGAAGCCCTACATTGCAGTGACATACATATTAGCGCACAATTAGAGTCTGGGTGAAAGCACAGCGATATGGAAAGCATGTGACTAACCTGCAAAATGTGCCAAGCAGAGACAGAAACACAGTCTACATCCATATGTGACGTAAGACACAGAAACAACACAGCCTGCCCAGTGCCCGCCATGCGGTCAAACACGCACAGAGGCTGATCATCTGGCCAGCCAGGCGTGTGCTGTACTGCGGCCGGCTCCCTCCCTCACAGCCAATAACAAGCCATCGATTCTGCATGCGGGAGAGAGACAGAGAGGATGAAGAGACCAGGGGAAGGAGGCGAAGAGAGAGAGAGAGAGAAACAGAGAGAGAGAGAGAGAGAGAGAGAAAGAGAGAGAGAGAGAGCCCACCATACGCTCTGAATAGCTGGACAAGTGTCCATGCTGCGTCTCTCTGAGGGATGCAAGCGGAGCAGATCCTTCCCGTCAGTCAAGAGAGCAATTCCAGCAGCATCCGCCCCCCACCCCCCCAGCAGCATCCGCAGCCCCAACTAACCCCCCCCAGCAGCATCCGCAGCCCCGACTAACCCCCCCCCCCCCCACCCCCACATCAGGGGTCCACGGGCACGGTCACCCCCTCACTCACTGGTGCCGTCGAATGACAGAAGCTTCCTGCTGTGACCTCAAAGGCGAGCGCGACGCACCGGGACTGGGACAGGAGCTCAGGAAGCAGCGCTGACCGCTCTGCAGTCCACCAGACACAGAGCAGCTCTCGGAAGCTCTAACGGCCATAAGCATCATCTACCCTGAGTGGAGCGGAGCGCAGTACTGACTGCCAGCGCCCTGGCGACAGCGTCCCGGCAACAGCGCCCTGGCAACAGCGTCCCGGCAACAGCGTCCAGGCTGATCCAACCGTGTGCTTTCTCGCACTGTGACCAGCCTCACATGCATAATTAATACAGTGGAGACATCCGCTTCCTCCCCGTACGCATGTGTGTGTGTGTGTGTGTGTGTGTGTGTGTGTGTGTGTGTGTGTGCTGGCTGGCTGACCAGTCCCCTGCCTATTGATTACGCTGTTACAGAAGCAATGAAGAAGGGGGAAGGTAATTGGTTCAGAGCAACACAGAATGTCTTGCTCATAAATCCATCCCCTCTGTGAGCAGCAGACATGGCTGATTATGCCTCGGGGCACAACACTGCACATGGGGGAGGGAAGGATGGAGGGAGGGAAGGAGGGATGTATAAGGAGAGAGGTATGGAAGAAAGGAAAGTACCAAATCAATGGGAGGATGACTGAGCAAGCAAATAAGTGAACAACAGAGAAGAACAAGCAGGCCAGCAAGTAAGACCACTGTGTGAACAAGTGAATTTGCTTGTGTGCATATGGGTTTGTGTGTGTAGGTGGGTTTGTTAGTGTGTGTGTGTGTGTGTGTGTGTGTGTGTGTGTGTGTGTGTGTGTGTGTGTCTCAACATGGAAGGGGGCAGGGTTGCGCACTTGGGCATTTTTCATGTGGATGTCCATGCGTGTGATTGACTGGGCCGTGGCTGCTGCGTTTCACATGAACAAATGAGATGACCAGCGCGGATGACTCATCCGTAGTGTGCTTCAGCGGCCAGCCCAAGCCTGGACATGGCAACATGGCAACATGGCAAAATGGCAAAATGGCCAGCAGCCCCATTACTGCTGAGTGTCACATCAGGCCTCTTTTGTGGCATGCCCTACATTTCCTCACATGGATGTGTTAGCTCAGGTCTGCTCCATGTGCTCCAGCCTTGTCACCGCCGCGCAGGCTTGCTGCACATTTCCCCTCTGCCCGAGTCACGTACATTTGGGTCACTGTTTGAATTAAACTGACTGATGTGTGTCAAACTGAAATGATCTACTTTTCAGACGGAACCTCCAGGAATACAGTTCTGTGACTTCTGGCAGTTCCTACAGAAATGTGCTTGCCAATCAGAGTCCACATTTACCACACCGACACGGCTATGACCGACACGTCTATGAAAATAGCTGAGAGACTCTGAAATTAATGAAAATAGAGAAAAGTCAGTCGAATTGCAAAATGTTCCCATGATAGTTTTAGAAATAATTACGGAAATGTATTTTGGGAAAAAGACTAAGATCTGGTTCAAACAACAGGAATAGTGCCTGGCAAGTATTTCAAAAATGTTCATATTGAAGGACACTCCAAATGAGTTTCCAACCAAAGCACTTTCTTAATTAACTGTACACTTGCATGGAGGAAAAACAAGTCCAACTCTGTGCTTATTATGGTGAACCTCCGAGTCTTCAGAAGCATGCAGGGTTAGGAGCCGTTATATAGGGCAATTTTCATGCTTCATGGACAAAACACATCGTATTCAATATGTGCTGCTCTACACAGCACAGTCCCAAGAAGAAGCAAATTAAAAATAGAGTGAAGATAAGATTTCATAAGATTTCAACATTTGTATATCTGTATCCACAACAAGGGGGTTGAAACACTTACAGTAACACACACAAACACATACCAACAAACAAACAAACACACACACACACACACACACACACACATTTATATATACAAAAAAAAAACTGAATGAATAAAATCGTGTTAAAGGCCTGCTGGGCACTCAAAACAAGCCTTTTCTCAAGTGGAAAAATAGAGCTGACACTTAATTAGCAAACAGGGTCAAGCACTGAGCCCAGGTCTTCTGTTTCCGTGGTGAGTCACAGTGTCCCACATAAGCAAGTAACAGATTCAGGACGACCATGCTATAAAGATATCGAGTCCCAAACAGATATCACCATCCTCATAATTCAGCACTCTGGGCGCCTTCTGGGTCCTACAGCAGAAATCTGAATATGCCCTCCTCAGGCCATTAGTCACAGTACTCTACGTTAGTTAGCATCAGCTACAGACTACACAGTGAAACAAATCCAGGATATTACAATGTATATATAATTAAGAGACCACTGCAAATTTGAATATGACGGTGAACTAATTTGAATGTCACTCAGCAACCGTTTTTTCCATAGCTGTATATATATATGATGAACCACATCCTCCAACTATTTGACTTGCTACAGCTACAGATCCACAGGATGTTTCAAACTCTCTGCAGCCTGTCACGTCTCAGTACCACTTCAGCAGACCTGAAGGTCTAAACAGCGGACCCCTGAACCCTCCTGAACGGGCCTTTGTCTCGTCCACTGGGCCAGAGAGCGCTGCCACCAGCACTGGTCAGCAGACACCGTCCCCGCTGCTCCTCCATGAAGTGGCTGTTTTCACAGAGCACTCCAAGAATCGAGACGAATGGAACAATAAAATAAGGACTGAAATAATGGGAACCTCATAATGGAGTGCTGTGGCACACTGTGACTCTGTCCTCTCCGAGACGGACACAAAGCAGGCTTTGTCGCCCAGCTGAGTTATGGCCGTCAGTACATCGATAACTATCAGCGCGCACGGTCCCTCTGGGCTGTCTCCACCACTGTTAGCAAACCACACCGCATCCCCCATCAGTCAAATAAATTGAATGTATGAAGCGCCTTCTGTGTTTAAGTGGGATTGTAAAGGTGCCCAGGAATAACATGAACGCCTATAAAGACTTCTGGAAAGACAGGGAAGCTAGCAGCTTTCTCCACACATCTGACAAAAGAATAGTTACTTAAACTCTAGGGACGTGTTCCTCCCGCCTTACAAACCAATCTATGTCTGTCCGGCAGAATGACACTGCACTCTCTGCTGTTTGTGCAGGTCAGGGAGGGAGTGGGCACCTGGCATACGGTCTGCCGGTCTGCCAGGAGGTCCCAGGAGGCCTCAGCAGCAGATGAGCTAGCTGCCCTCATGGCGCCAGCCTGCTGCTAGGCGGATTGGGTAACGCGGAGGCCGACCCAAGACAGGAATATAAGGGAGCAGACTGAACGCATGGACGGGAACCGCTGAAGTGTTGAGAATAATTCAATTTGGTCCGGGTATAGCGGCTATTAGCGCAGCACTTGGTCCCAATGCCCAGGGGCTCGCTTCCACAGAGCCGTACGCGTCCTTGGGCAGCGGAGGGCAGCTGAAGTGTGAGCAGTGGAACGCGAAATAACAACAGGAAAAAAACACCACCACCACATTTCTCTTTTCATTGGATGTGATACAGGGATAATGGCTTATCACGGGAGACAACAAGGACGGGGGAAAAAACACTGGACAAAAACAAACAAAAGGTTCCAACCCATGGGAGAGGGTGTCAGCGTGTGTTGAGAAGGTGTCTGAAGGTTCATACGGCCATGGAACAGGGCTATGTGAAGCTGGCACATATGTTCCCTGTGATGCAGACTCTTCCGGGCATCCCCGAAGCCAGCCTGACCCTCAGTGCCCCGCTGAGTTGTTTACACTCACCAAGACCCCTTGCTGACATTTTTCACAATTAATTAAATTACATCCCTTTCGGATGATTCCCCTGCTTCATGATACTCCCACATGACACCCAAATGCTTAATAAACCTGTAATTAACGAATCAATTAATTATATATTTAAAAAGCATGAAACATAAAAATGCTGGTTTCCTTCATTTTACCCTTCACATATGTTCAATAAAACATACAAATGCTGTTCTCCTTCCTTCCATTTGGTCTACTTTGAATGAAAACACAGGAATGATGAATACAGCGGCGCTCGGGGAGCAGTGAGGGGTTAGGGGCCTTGCTCAAGGGGAGCAGTGAGGGGTTAGGTGCCTTGCTCAAGGGGAGCAGTGAGGGGTTAGGTGCCTTGCTCAAGGGGAGCAGTGAGGGGTTAGGTGCCTTGCTCAAGGGCACTTGAGCCATGCCTACTGTACTGGTCGTGGTTCGAACCGGCAACCCTCCGGTTACAAGTCCGAAGCGCTAACCAGTAGGCCACGGCTGCCCACAAGGCCACTAGATGCCAGTAGGAGGATGTTCACATTGTGACTTTCATACAGTAACTCAAACCAGAACTAAAAGAGTCCAGGGTTGACCCACAATAGTTCATCACACATGACAGTTGTCTTTAAATCCCAGTGGCAGCCAGAACCGATTGAAAGTAGGTTAGGTGTCTTTGCACAGAGTGTACTTATAGCTTTATAAAAAACAGACATCTGGATGAGTGTCGGCGAAGAAAGTTCTTTCGCTAGTTAATCTCTTGTGCAACGCGCTGTGATGTGGTCATCTGAATTAGTATCATCCAGACAGGACCTGCCCCAGAGACACACTTCCCCACTTCTCCCTGTCGTTAATCAGTGATCAGTGGCGCTGCAGGAGGTCAAACTGCCGTGAGGGAAATTAGAAGTTGATTGTGATTTGTCTTCATCTTATTTTGTCTGAGGAACGATCTGCTGGATCTGTGGAGAGAGTGCATGTGTGCAGAGAGTGCATGTGATCTGTGTAGAGAGTGCATGTGTAGAGAGTGCATGTGATCTGTGTAGAGAGTGCATGTGATCTGTGTAGAGAGTGCATGTGGAGAGAGTGCATGTGTGTAGAGAGTGCATGTGCAGAGAGTGCATGTGATCTGTGTAGAGAGTGCATGTGGAGAGAGTGCATGTGGAGGGAGTGCATGTGTGCAGAGAGTGCATGTGTGCAGAGAATGCATGTGATCTGTGTAGAGAGTGCATGTGGAGAGAGTGCATGTGTGTAGAGAGTGCATGTGCAGAGAGTGCATGTGATCTGTGTAGAGAGTGCATGTGGAGAGAGTGCATGTGTGTAGAGAGTGCATGTGATCTGTGTAGAGAGTGCATGTGGAGAGAGTGCATGTGGAGAGAGTGCATGTGTGTAGAGAGTGCATGTGCAGAGAGTGCATGTGATCTGTGTAGAGAGTGCATGTGGAGAGAGTGCATGTGTGTAGAGAGTGCATGTGATCTGTGTAGAGAGTGCATGTGGAGAGAGTGCATGTGTGTAGAGAGTGCATGTGATCTGTGTAGAGAGTGCATGTGGAGAGAGTGTAGAGAGTGCATGTGGAGAGAGTGCATGTGGAGAGAGTGCATGTGTGTAGAGAGTGCATGTGCAGAGAGTGCATGTGATCTGTGTAGAGAGTGCATGTGGAGAGAGTGCATGTGTGTAGAGAGTGCATGTGATCTGTGTAGAGTGCATGTGGAGAGAGTGCATGTGTGTAGAGAGTGCATGTGATCTGTGTAGAGAGTGCATGTGGAGAGAGTGCATGTGGAGAGAGTGCATGTGTGTAGAGAGTGCATGTGCAGAGAGTGCATGTGATCTGTGTAGAGAGTGCATGTGGAGAGAGTGCATGTGTGTAGAGAGTGCATGTGGAGAGAGTGCATGTGATCTGTGGAGAGAGTGCATGTGTGTAGAGAGTGCATGTGATCTGTGTAGAGTGCATGTGGAGAGAGTGCATGTGGACAGAGTGCATGTGTGTAGAGAGTGCATGTGGAGAGAGTGCATGTGATCTGTGTAGAGAGTGCATGTGGAGAGAGTGCATGTGTGTAGAGAGTGCATGTGTAGAGAGTGCATGTGATCTGTGTAGAGTGCATGTGATCTGTGTAGAGAGTGCATGTGATCTGTGGAGAGAGTGCATGTGATCATGTGATCTGTGGAGAGTGCATGTGATCTGTGGAGAGAGTGCATGTGATCTGTGTAGATCTGCTGAGTGCATGTGGCATCCATCCAGTGCTGGGTCTGATGGTCCTTTACATGTGGAATTCTGGGGAAGTATGTACAATGCAATGCTTCTCGTAATAGTGCGAGTCGGTCCAGCACTTTCCCGGCATTTCACAAATCCCCAAAAAGGGTCCCATTTCACAATCCCCAAAAAGGGCACTTCCAGGGAGGTGACACCAGACACAGAACTTGTTCATTATGTTGTCACAAATTCTCTACTTTCTCTTCCTCCCTCTTTCTCATTTTTGATGCTCGGCCTGTCTGTCCCACTGTTCTCCTTCCACTGTGACCCACACGCACGCACGCACGCACGCAAACACGCACGCACGCACGCACGCACGCACGCAAACACGCACGCACGCACGCACGCACGCACGCACGCAAACACGCACGCACGCACGCACGCACGCACGCAAACACGCACGCACGCACGCACGCATCCTTCCTCTGGGTGTTCGGTGGCCGGGGCCTGCGTGTGGCAGATAACCCGCTCTGTGTTCGGCTCCCACTGTCTGCCTCACGTCCCGCCAACCCCATCCGCTCACAGCCATCACACACACACACACACACACACACACAGAGAGACACACAGAGACACACAGAGACACACACACACACACACACACACACACACACACACACACAGAGACACACAGAGACACACAGAGGCACACACACACACACACA
>NW_027468565.1:40528957-40556457 GCF_046254945.1 Alosa pseudoharengus | reverse complement strand
CTTCTGCAGCGCGCAGTTTCAAACACTCTTCATATTGCACTTTGTGCCACGTTTTCAAGTGGTGAACGAGTTCTTTGTGCTTCCACCACTGGCTGCAACGTGCTTATGGCACTCCCTACATATAGCGTGGTTTTGTTGCTCATCTGAAAATTTGTGTCCAAACCATCTCCAAATTATATATATATATATAAGTATATATACTCTTTTGATCCCGTGAGGGAAATTTGGTCTCTGAATTTAACCCAATCCGTGAATTAGTGAAACACAGCATGGTGAAGCACGCACTAATCCCAGCGCAGTGAGCTGCCTGCAACAACAGCGGCGCTCGGGGAGCAGTGAGGGGTTAGGTGCCTTGCTCAAGGGGAGCAGTGAGGGGTTAGGTGCCTTGCTCAAGGGGAGCAGTGAGGGGTTAGGTGCCTTGCTCAAGGGCACTTCAGCCGTGGCCCACTGGTCGGGGCTCGAACCGGCAACCGTCCGGTTATAAGCCCAAAGTGCTAACCAGTAGGCCACGGCTGCCCCAATTATTGAGCTACTACTTTTTCTTTTACTAACCAAGAGACTCTCCTCCGCATGCTCAGACGTTGTTGCTTTCTCCATGTTTATTGAAGAGTGCCGGAGAGTCTCTTCCTGCCCCTATATCCATATATGTGATATGGTCTAATTCCATATCACATTTTAAAATATATCGATATATCTTTTATATCGATATATCGCCCAGCCCTAGCTCAAATAAACAAATAAACAAATAAACAACGCCCCAGTTCTCCTGAGCTCACTCAGTGATTTAGTGTTATGGTTGACTCACAAGGAATATATTTTAGTGTTATGGTTGACTCACAAGGAATATATTTTCTGGTTTTAAAAAAAACAATAAAATGCCATTAGACTTGTCTGAGGAGAGAACAACCAGATCACACCTTGAGGTTCAAGAAAGACAATCTTGTTAGTGTCAAGACAAAGACAATGTTTCACTGCAAGCATCCACAGAATCATCACAACGACGCTGCCTATCCACCCGCACCCCACCAGCCCCAAGGTTCCCCACCAGCCCCAAGGTTCCCCCGCATCCCACCAGCCCCAAGGTTCCCCACCAGCCCCAAGGTTCCCCCGCATCCCACCAGCCCCAAGGTTCCCCACCAGCCCCAAGGTTCCCCCGCATCCCACCAGCCCCAAGGTTCCCCACCAGCCCCAAGGTTCCCCACCAGCCCCAAGGTTCCCCCGCATCCCACCAGCCCCAAGGTTCCCCACCAGCCCCAAGGTTCCCCCGCACCCCACCAGCCCCAAGGTTCCCCCGCATCCCACCAGCCCCAAGGTTCCCCACCAGCCCCAAGGTTCCCCACCAGCCCCAAGGTTCCCCACCAGCCCCAAGGTTCCCCACCAGCCCCAAGGTTCCCCCGCATCCC
The DNA here is from genome assembly GCF_046254945.1 of Alosa pseudoharengus. Lineage (NCBI taxonomy): Eukaryota > Metazoa > Chordata > Actinopteri > Clupeiformes > Clupeidae > Alosa > Alosa pseudoharengus. The sequence goes on along the minus strand of NW_027468565.1, from coordinate 40,555,054 downwards.
ACCAGCCCCAAGGTTCCCCACCAGCCCCAAGGTTCCTGTGTAAGAATGTGTTTCCTCTCAGGGAGCGCAGGAAGCAGGAAGCACGATGGGGTTTGAGTGGCAGGTGCCACGTGGGAATAGGCCAATATCCTGGAGAGCTGTGTGAGCACAATGTTTCCCATACCTTTCAGCCGTAATGGGATTTTCTAGCGTAAATGCACTTCGCTCATCAGTAGGACCATTGGAAGTGAATCTATCGATCCATAAACAATTTAGCCACGTCGGACAGCGAGACGGCCTAAATGTACAAGAGAGCTTTTCCAACAAGCAATGCCAACATCCAGACTTTCAGTTTGCTCACAAGCACCTTGTCCACATAACTATGTTGTCTTCCTCACTCCAGTCTGTCCAGTTCGATAGCCACTGCATGCCGGTGCAGTTCTCACAGTGGTGAACTGCATAGCATACTTCATCAGTTCTTATTTAAAAATGGCAGTTCAATCTACTAGAAACACAACAGCTGCACTGCAGCAAGGTTCCGTGCTCTGTCTGTAGGATGGGGGTGAGGGGGGGGGGGGCTGTGTGTGTGTTGGTAGATGTGCAAGGTTATGTGCTCTCTCTGTATGATGGGGGGGGCTGTGTGTGTGTTGGTAGATGTGCAAGGTTATGTGCTCTCTCTGTATGATGGGGGGGGGGGCTGTGTGTGTGTTGGTAGATGTGCAAGGTTATGTGGGGGGTGGTTGAGGGAGGTGGGGGGCTGGCTGTGTGTTGGTTGATGTATTTTCCCTTTGACTTAGTCATCTTCAGGCAGCATCTTCCTGACGCGCTACCGGTGCCATGGCAACAGGCTGGAGAGCACTGGCTCTGAAGCAAGTGTGCGTTCTCCTCTAATAGGATGAGCTTAGCTCTGCACCTCCGCTTTCACATCATTAGACATGAGTGCTTGAAAGCCATCAAAACATAAGAAAGCTCAGAGACATTCCTTTCAAACACAATCAAGGCTCGTTTAGTGTGTCCATGTCAGACAAAGTGCTTTCTCTGTGTACAAAAATGAAAACCCTGAAGAGGCTTAATACAACTGCAGCAGTAGACATATGGAAACCAAGATGGCTACATGTGCTGAGCTGACACAGCATCTGACTGAGATCATTCTGAAATTTCTTTTTTTTCTTTTTTTCCCCAACACAAAATTGTAGTACTGACACAAATGTCTGAATCATCCACAAAGCTCATTTGGTGTGCTATTTGGCAGCCACAATATGCTAGCCAACCACTTCCAATGGAAGATTACTACACAAGCTCAAACATGAAAACACTGTCTCAAACAACAGTTTATGTTATTACTGTTTTACTGTACAACATCAGAGTGTGTCTCAGGTGAATTTACATAACGTTCATGTCCGAGTATCAGCACCTTATATGTAGCAATTTAAAATAAACATCTCACACTGAACAGCTTGGTACACCACACTGAGCATGTAAAATGCATAAGTTTAGGTTTATGCATTAATTAATGAGAAACAGCAAAGCATAGCCTAAGTTAGCTATGGATTGGTTGCTAACATCACTAAATTAGATCAACACAGTAGTAAACATCACCTACTTAAAGTTTACAAAACATTTTGAAATGAATAGTTCACTAGCCGCTGTGCGATGACTACTGTGCGAATGCCCATTTCATTTCCTATAAAACTTCATGAGTGGCAACTATCCCCCCTAATCCTACAATAAGCTGTAGAGTTTAATGAGGTGCCAGACGAGGCTGCTATCCTTAAAGTCCTTCCTCTGTAATGTGCATTATCTTAATGGCCTTGTCTCTGTAATGCAATCTGACAGGTAACATCTTTCTGGCAGAACAACAACTTGGAAGGACAACACGTATAACAAAAACACAAAGCCGTTTATCAGCAATGATGATCACCTAGATACGAACGCAGGAGAGTTGCAGGGACCATACCAGTCAAGCTTGCTGAATTACAACTCAAGTAGGCTTTATAACCAGTTTAACGATTTACTGGGCTTTCATATTAATTAAGCTCCATCTTAACTTAAATAGCCATCATTGAAATTGTTTTAAAACATTAAAAGGTATGTGACGTAAAATGGTTTGAACTTTCAAACATATAGCCGAGTTGAAAGCATGATAGCACAGATAATTTTAACAGGTGTGTTGCAAAAATGGTACACTTCGATATGCAGAATTGCGACAAGGGTCTCTCAAGCGATATGCAATCAACGAGGAGTTAGAAAACATTAACTGAGGATGGAAATGAGGGGAGAAGACTGAAACAGATCGATGGAAGCGTGTCCATCAAAATGACATCTCCATCACATTTCCGCTGACAAGCTGAACTCACTAGGTCACCACTCATGGAAAACAAGCCATGTGTTTCCCTTTTATGTGCAAGGTATTGGGGGGCGGGGGGGGGGGGGTACTCAGAGAGGCCAGGTGGAATCAGAATGAAAGGCGTGAATAAAGGGATGTCTGATACCACCAGCCCTGAGGCAGAGGGATGTGATCACACGCAAACACACACCTTACAAACATGGGAACGCTTATGAACAGAAGCTAACACAACACACACACACACACACACACACACACACACACACACACAATGTGGCTCAGGAGGGCTCCTGATTCTGTAGAGTGGGGAAGTCATTTCTTTCACTGCCCTTCCATTAGTGAAACTATTGATCGAAACAGCAGGAGAGGAAGAAATGGCTGAGCAATCAACTGAGGCCATTGCACCAACACAATAATCCCCATGTAGTGTACATGCACAAATATTCAAGTAGCCGCACTCTGTTGAGTGATTTGAAGGGGCGTGTGAGATAACCTCTACTTAGGGTAATTACCGTAACCAAAAGAACATTGGGAAATGATCGTGTTGAGTCTTGTGGGTCCTGTACTGCAAGAGCTAGGAGAGAGAGGGTATGAGTGTGAGTATGAGTATAAGTATATAAGTATATACTCTTTTGATCCCGTGAGGGAATTTTGATCTCTTCATTTATCACAATCCGTGAATTAGTGAAACACACTCAGCACACAGTGAACACACAGTGAGATGACGGGTATCAAACCCTTCGGTGACAAGCCTGAAGCCCTAACCAGTAGCACCAAGTGATCTGCAGCACAGGCCAAAGAGCTCCTGCCTCCATCCTAATCATCTGGGATGAGATGAGGTCGCCACATTCAGCTGTATCCCCCGCAGGTCTACAGTAGGCATTGACTACAGCTTAGCATCTATTCATTTTATTCAATACAGTTCATAAATAGTTTGATTCTGAGTGATACTTCAGCCAACAAGATTTCAATGTCCTTTTACATCTGTGACACACTGGAACTGACCATTCCAACTGTAATGATATTGTAATTGATATGCTTGAGTTGAGTTGTTGTATGTGACTTTTATGGAGCCTTGCTTGAATCTACCAATAAATGATCATTCAAAAGAGACACTTTCTAAACCATGCAGTCCTCCCTGTATGATTAGCATTGCTGCACTCAGAACAATCAACCCCCACCCCCCACACCACAGGTGGAAAATGGCAGAGCCGTCAATCAAACATGAGAGGCTTCACTATCAAAGGCAATCAGCCTATCTTTTTCTATTCAGTGCATGCTCTGCCATTTGGCCTTGAAGCTTGCTGTTGAGGAGAGAGCCCAGGGACAGGACTTATCGCTGCAACGGCTGTGGAATCACCTACAACTCAAATGGCAGGAAGCCAAAAGGTGAACCGTCTGATTTTCATACTCATCTCGCTGGCCCCACTCAGTTTCTGTTATTAGAGATTTGGAGACCACAGAATATGGCTATCCAGAGCCGCTTTCAGACCTGGTGTCTGGACAATGACCTGGTAATTAGGTCCGGATCTCACGCACTGACATGGTCCAGGTGGGTCTGGTTCATCCCTGAGCAGATAGTCTGGTAAGGCCAGGTGATGTCTAGGTCAAATAATGTGGACAATTGAGTTCATCCATACAGCCCACCCATCTAGATCATGACCAGATTCCAGTCTAGATCATGTCCATCTAGATCATGACCAGATTCCAGTCTAGATCATGTCCATCTAGATTAGGGTTTCTCAACGGGGGGCGTTCGTACAACCTAGGGGGGCTCTGGGAACGTGAGAGTTTTTGGGTTTTTTTACATTTTAAACTTTCATGGTTTTCACATATTTTTGTTGCAAAAATAGGCTACCTGAAATAAATAGGCTATTTTCATTCATGGGTTTCTAACCCCTCTACCGTCCCAGCTACATTTTACTGTTTATCTATGCTCAGTGGTCATACAGTGCAGTTCGGGCCTGCACACGTCCGGACTCACGTCCCCAGCCCCGCTCGCTGTTGTTCTGCAGCTGCTCTGAGCGTAGTCTCCACGAAAAGACGTTGCTAATCAAATACGAAATATGTATAGGCCTAAACAGGCCTCACGCGCGGATACTGTTTTGTGATTGGTTGGATTGTTGCGATGTGCATGTTGTTCACGTGATGTGCACTTAATTTTTGTTTATGATAAAATGACACGTCTTGTTGCCTTGATTTAATGTTCCTATTGATTTAAAAAAAAAATCATTACAACCAATGCTGGTAGTGTTTTTTTTTTACCCAACCAGTCTCCTATTGCTTCTAACAGTGGGCTAAATCTGCTTAATAATAAAATAGGCTCATAGGGACATTTTCTTATAATTCCAGAAGAAACCAAAACAGCGCAGAAATGGGCTCGTTTTTTTATTTAAGCAATATAGCATGAGTGTGAGTGGCCTATAGCCTACCCGGGGGTGTAGTTTTTTTTTTTTTTTTTTTTATTGTGTGTGTGGGGGGGTGCCAGAGGATCAAAGTAAGGTCAGGGGGGCGTTTGCTCAAAAAAGGTTGAGAACCACTGGTCTAGATCATGACCAGATTCCAGTCTAGATCATGTCCATCTAGATCATGTCCAGATTCCAGTCTAGATTATGTCCATCTAGATCATGTCCAGATTCCAGTCTATGTGTGAAAGGGGCTATTTTCATAGCATATCAAGAGCCACAATGTTATTCTTGCCATTTCGGCCCCTAGCACGCTTACAGCACAGTCCTGTCTGCAAGCACAGTGTTACATAAAGTGCTCCTCACAGAGACTGCTGGCCTCCCTGCCTGCTTGCCGGTCTGTCTGCGCTGACCCCAATGCAGGCACCACCAGACCGGCCCATCACTCTCCTGTACAGTAAAGACCCTCCGCTAGCGCTGAGTGGCCCAGACATAAGCCCGGCCCCAGCAGGGGGTCCGAGGAAGAGGAGATTTCTCCTCTCTCCGAAACGTCTTTTTATCATTGGGGTAGCCCTCAGAGCAATGGAGGGGCCAGACGAGATAGAAGGCCAGACGAGGGCTTTAAGCTCTCTCCAGAGAGCTGCTCCAACAATGGCAGCATTCAATGAATTTATTGCAAAAGACTGACCTCAGGATGTGCGACCAGAAATTCAACAGCCCACCTAAGACACGTTAAGGTGATTTAAATGAAATGGGTCTTAACACACAATCACACATACCACATGATCTGATTTATGAATTCAAAGATAAACAAAATGCTCATTACCTGAAATATGAAATTATTCTTAATGTATCACAAGGCTATGCAGTAAAGTAGTATTGACTGCTACCGATGAACTGTCTATGTATCATTTGGGCTACACCCATGACGGGAAGATTGTTCAGAACCCTGAGCACAGGATTTTGGCATGACATTGGAGCTTTTCTCTAAGCGATGTGAGGCGACCACTGTGCACTGAACCAAGGCAGCTATGGACAGTGTCTGTGTTGAATAAATCCATAAGCACACACCCACTCTTTATCATAGAGAGCACTTATGGATGTTGTCCGATTTGAAACAGCATTTCAGCACTTTGTCATCACTGCATCCATTTAGTGAGGCTGTCGTTACCACAGGTAGGACCTAGCAACAAGCGTTGGCTGATTTGTAGCTCATCGTTTCAACCGGCAACATTTACGACAGAGGAAAACAGCGATGTCCCCGGGCGCGCCCACAGCACCTGGCCAGCAACAGCATTTAGATTGTAATAGAACACGAATAGGCTATTTGAAGTTCAGAATAAGCATTTTCCCACTCGCATGCCCGTATAACTAATTAGGAGCGTTTCCAACCCAGTGGATTATTTTACTCTGACAACATGAGTTACTGCACAAGAAAGCACTACTGGATTAAGAAAATAAATGTTGACTGCACATTTAAGTAGCCTATACTGTATGCTAGAATATTTTAAGACAGTCTCAGTCGAAGCCGTCACTAACAGTGCAATTTTAAAGCATAAGGTGAAAGTAATAGGCTTAGAATACAGTGTAAACGGGTATGGTGTTCGTCGAAATTGTGGACAGCCAATAACTTACAGCCGAAAGCAGATAACGTCGGAACACGTTACGGCACACTATGTCTAGGCTATGCTTTTGCGTCTAACTGCGCTGTAAGGAACGAAAAAGGAAAGAAAATAATTTTACACCTATGCAGTTTAGCAACATAATAAACTGGTCTGCATTGCGGTAGCCCATCCGTAGTCTAGCCAACCAGCACTGACTGTGCAGGATGCAGAACGCCTTCACCGCATGTATTTACCAATAAACAGACAGTGCAAGAATAGTCATCTTACCTGCAAGACCGGACAGTCCGTCCGTGTAACCTTCACGACACACACCTTGGTCAGCACCGCATAGCCGAAGTGATGAGCATGAGAGAGGAACGGACAGCGCCGTTGATGTCAAACACTCGTCGATTGGATGAAGGACGATGACGGACGCTTTAGGGGGCGCTAATGCAGCTGCTATTGGGCGAAGGAGCTGCCATCCAGCAGTACATGTTTGTTATATTTCACGGATTTTATGTTGTGGTGGCCTCTGTGGCTTCCAGTGAAGCACTACATCAGAATGTTTGAAAAGCGTGCCAAGACACACTGCCTGCTTAAGACCAGTGTAACATGCGTATTACGTAAACATATGACTGCGATCGGGCGGCCTAAGCAAATGTCTGTGCTCAAGGCTGCACAGTGACAGAGGATAAGATACATGGGGTTCTTCATGCCCCTAGGACATGTGTCTTTGGTGACACGCGCTTTGTCAAGCAGACTGTCACAGCTTCACAAATCAGGATGTGCAGACACACAAATAGCCCATAGGTCACCAATAATTAAAATCCATAGCTACACCACAAAAAAGGCCATCCAACCTCCCCACAATGCCCTATGTAGACCTAATGTAAAGTATACATATAGACCTATAAATACATCAACCATTTTACCCAAAGGTCAATATGCTGCTACCTAAATTACATACCCTATTATAATGTTATGTCTTCAATGGAAAATAAACATCTTGCACCCTGTAGGACCAGACGTGATTTCCTGTCCCTGCTGTTCCGATATGGAATGTGAGTGATTTATATGCGTTTTGACTCAAACAGATTCTCACATTGACGTCATCAGTTTTAATTGTACTATTATCCATTTTGAGAATGCTAGAAATGTTTCTCAAAAAAGTGTAGCCGCCCACATCACCACAGAAAGCATTTGTTATTGCTGGGGGTAAATAACAAGGCAAAATGGATGGATTCTGCTCCATGCAATGATTTGAAATTGGTAAAGGAAGTCATTTAGAGTTATGAAAAATATGATTATGGCTGATGTTAAGTGGATGAAATGTTAAGTGGATGAAAATCATCGTGTGGTGTGAATGCAGAGCCATAAACAGAGCACTGGCCATGCAGTCTCTTTATTATTCTTATTATCTTATTATGGTCATGTGAGTCGAGCATGAAGCACAGAAGGGGGAAGGGATGAGGGGGTGAGGTGGGGAGGGGGGGAGGGGGGAGACAGGGGGTGATCTGTGGCTGGCCCTGCTGGTCTCAGTGGGGGTGACGCCAAGGGAGGGCTCTCCCTCTCCCCACCCCCAAAACCACCCCACACCACGTAGGGTATAGGGGCTCTTATTAGTCCCAAGGCTGTCTTCTAAGGAGTTGGGTGAGGGAGGTGGTGGTGGTGGTGAGGAGGAGATGGAGTGAAAGGAGGCTGGGGTTTGGAAGGGTGGTATTAGTGTCAGATCAATAGAACAAAGCACTCTCACTTTATCTCTCAGACCCCCGCTAGATGTGGACTGCTGGGGAGAAGGACCCCACTACGCCCAGGCTCTGGCGGGAGAGATTTCAGTTCGTGTCAAATATGTCTACCACATCTTGCTGTCTGTCTGTCTACCACATCTTGCTGTCTGTCTGTCTACCACATCTTGCTGTCTGTCTGTCTACCACATCTTGCTGTCTGTCTGTCTGGCGGAGCGACGTGGGATGTTTTCTTTCATTCTCATTCGTTTCACACTCATCTCACACTAGTGCTGTAGCCCTGATGGAGCCTGATGTAGCCTGATGGAGCCCTGATGGAGCCTGATGGAGCCTGATGGAGCCCTGATGGAGCCTGATGGAGCCTGATGGAGCCTGATGGAGCCTGATGGAGCCTGATGGAGCCTGATGTAGCCCTGATGGAGCCCTGATGGAGCCTGATGGAGCCCTGATGGAGCCTGATGGAGCCTGATGGAGCCCTGCGAGCGCAGGTCCCGTTGGCAGAATGGCACACATTCCAAATTTAGAGCATTTCTGTTGGGCAGATGCGGGCGGCGCATGTGTGCGCGCCATTTGTCTGCCATATGGATGCTACGCACTGCAATCATAAACAATTACCATCTCCCAGTTTCCCCAAAACTCCAGATTTGCATACTGATTGCAAGAACACCTATCTTCATTTCCAAAAGATAGCTAAGACCTGAGCTCGTAAAGATGCCTCTGAAGATAACTGAAATGATATACTGTAATTTCATAACTTCTTTCTTATGAATATCATGTCACTTACCTTTTTAAAAGCATAAAGAAATTATAAACTTCATCATGATGACTTCAGACAAAATGATGAAAGCCATCTGATCTGCTATATCATTGCATTAGATGTCAGGTGGCCTATAGGCTTCAGAGAGAGCTTTACAGACAGGCACGGCAGCATACAGCAGGTCATCCTGTGGCAGGTGAGAGGCCGGCGTTGGCCATTAACCTGCAGTAATCAGGTGGAGCCACAGAGCCAGAGCAGGGGCTGTAAATGGCAAATGAGCGGCAGGACAGACGCGCCACTGAGCCGCAGAGTCGCACAGCCTCCCCAGAGACGGGCGGGGGGGGGGGTGGGGATGATGGGAGCCACGGGGGGTGGGGGGGTGGGGGGGGGGTGGGGATGATGGGAGCCACGGGGGGTGTGGGGGGTATCTTTTGGAGAGTGGAGGGAGGAGTGGAGGGAGGAGCAAAGGGCAGATGCTGGCTTGGTGGAAAATGATCACCAATCAACACACACGCAGTGGGATCTGTCTATATTCATGCCCAAAAAGAAACCTCGGATGTGGCTGAAAGGAGAGAAGGAGAGAGGGAGGGAGAGAGAGCGCTGAGAGAAAGAAAACAACAAGAGCATATGGGGCCATCAGAGTGTTCAGCGTCTCTGTGGACATTTTGATTGGCTCGCATAAAAGCTGGAAGGTGACCTCTGATTTGATGTTGCTAAGACACAGAATGGAGATGCAAGGAGACGTGAGAGGCAGGTACATCTCAGACATGACCAGCATGTTGGCCACATATTTGGAGTTGAGTAATTATGTGTGTGAAACTATGAAAATATAGAAACTAAAAAAGACATTCCGTGTGTTGAGATGTTTAATATGCTTTAATGCCATATATAATATGCTTTAATGCCAGTATAATAGCTTCCCCCAAATAAATTCATCCCTCAGATTTCTTAAACTCCTAAAATGATAATTACGAACCCAAATAATCAGGATTCATGTTTTTGGGCCTGTCTGTGCCAGTAATATTTTGAGCAGGGGTGTCTGCACAGTGATGCTGTGGAAAAGATGAATTGATTGTTACAGAGTATAAACACTCTGATATGCTAATCTGTTTTTTTTTTCAAAGCTCTCAGATCTGAAAAGGGCAAATCCCATAATCCTGATTGTCAGCATTTTCACATAGATTTTGCTTTTATTTACTGGTCACTAGGTGGCACTAAAGGCTCTTTCAAAAACAAAATCACAATAGAGATTTGAGGTATATCATCCAAATGAAATAAATGCATTTGGATTCATTCTGTCATTGCCACAACCTGTGCTGCCCTCTTGAGATTTTCTAAATACATAATATTAACTATGAGTCATAAAAAATAGCAACAGGCTGCCATTATCTGTAAAAAATATGCCCAAAGAATCTTCATGAAATAAATCAGGGAGAACAGAAGGCAAAGTTCCTGTGCCAGGCAGATAACCGAGTCCAAGAGACACCCACCAGACGTCTCTGCTTCCTGACACAAATGCTCTGCAGTCATAAACCAGATGGCAGCGTGCTGTCTCACTCTCTCAATTACAGAACATACAAGAACCATGGTGGAGACAAGCGTGACACGTGTGTGTTAGTGTGTGTGTGCGTGGGCGTAGCGATCATCTCTCCTCATTTTCAGCTGATTTAATTTACTAATAAAAGTGCTGTCATCTTTGAGCACAGAGCTGTGTGGAGATAACTAGTAGAATTTAGGCGTAAGTGTGTCGCCGGGCTCTAGGTGTGTCGCCGGGCTCTAGGTGGGCTTCATACAGTAAGTGTGTCACCGGCTCTAGGTGTGTCGCCGGGCTCTAGGTGGGCGTCTTGACTGTCCTACCTTTGGTCACCATGCAGGGGTGAGGTGGGGAGATGGATCCCCAAGCTCAGTCCTGGCCTGAGGTGACGCGTATCCAGCCCTCCCCTCCCCGAGTCCCTCACCTACAAAAATAACCACTAACAGCAGGAAGAGCTGGTCACCTCCCACTCAGGCAGTCCAACACACAGCACCACAGAAGGCAGCACACACACTCTCTCACACACAGACACACACACACACACTCTCTCACACACACTCTCTCTCTCTCACACACACTCTCTCACACACACTGTCTCTCTCTCTCACACAGACACACACACACACTCACAGGGCTGGCTCATGCGCAACACAAGCTGCAATAACAAGACCAGCACAATGCAGCTTCACAATGGGATGGAACAAAAAGGGGACTTTCAATTCCTGGATCATCCAACGTGTGCATCCCTGACATGCTGGTGTGTTGCATTCACAGTTTGTCTATATATCCACATAAGAGAACACACACTTATGACACTATATGTTTATATAAGAGGCACACACACTTATGACACTATATATTTACATAAGAGGCACACACACTTATGTTTACAGATCATTATATTTATTCATTCATCATTATACAGTATTTAGAATTTCTCAAATTTCATTCTCAAACTCGCATATGGAGGAACTTAAATAAAGAGAAACACATAAAATAAAACTGTTAGTAAACTCCAGAAAATGACATTGTGTCATCAGTATAATACAAAATCCAATACACATGAAGCAACCCATGGGGCATCCAGGAGGAGATGCTGTGGCAGTAAGCCTCACTGGCACTTTGTGGGGCATAGTGGTAATTAGGGCAGTGGCCTTCCGAGGGGTCTTTAAAGGAAACACCTGGTATTTTTCAAAGTTACCTGATTTAATGCTCAGCAAAGTGTATACAAATGTGTTGAGTTTCAGAATAAATTAGACTATTCCAGAATAAATTAGACTATTCCAGAATAAATTAGACTATTCCAGAGGGGATGGATTTGCAATGGTGTTGTTTGCCTTGTTGTTTGCACCTTTGCACAATGGCCACAAATAAAAGCTTTGCTGTCCCATTTACTACATGTTGACCAGTTATGTATCACCAGTTAGCATATGTATCACCAGTTAGCATATGTATCACCAGTTAGCATATGTATAACCAGTTAGCATATGTATCACCAGTTAGCATATGTATCACCAGATGTATAACCAGTTAGCATAACCAGTTAGCATATGTATAACCAGTTAGCATATGTATCACCAGTTAGCATATGTATCACCAGTTAGCATATGTATCACCATCACAGCAGCCTAATGTTGCTTGTTGTGATTTGTAGTATAAACTTCAGGCTCCAGTCACTCCAGTGTGTTACTCTGCTGCCTGGATCTGCATACTTGATCGCCTCTAGAATAGCCCAGTTTATTCTGAACACCATACATTTATTTACTTCTATATGAGCAATAAATTGCATCATTTTTCAGAAAATCACTGGCGTTTGCCTTTAAAACCAATTGCATGCTTGCAATCCACCCTGGGAAAAAGGAAACAAGCTAAGTCCCACCATATCCCCAGATCATCTGCCATGCGTAAATCCTGTTTCCATGGAGCAGTCTGCTCTGAAGCCTGAACAGCTACCTCCCCTAGCCCCATACTGCACATGAATGTGGCAATTTACCAGAGCTGTATTACTCTAACACACACACAGAGGAGCTGTGGGGGAAAAAGAAACACTGTCATAGCTGAGAAATCTTTGACATAATTTTGAGAGGGTAATGAAAAAGCACCCACTATGCATACTGCAAAACACAACGCTCAGAAAAAAGAAGATAATATTGAACACAACACCATCAACAGGTCATACCTTCATCTTTCATCAGTGTTAGGCTTTCCACTCTGTCTCCTAGGCCCAACAAGTCCACATATTTACAAAACAACAACATATCTACATATAAAATGCTTACAACCGAACTCAAACTTAAAACTTGATGCAAGTTATGAAAAAAAAAATCACAAAAGTCAATTCCATTCCCCAAGCAAGGTCCTTGGTGTTGATGTCAATGGACATGGAATTCTACATTTGAAAAAAAAGTGTTGTATGAAACCAAAAGTAAACAGACAATTCCCCCTCACCCCATTTCAGTCTTATTCACCCAGCTACACACTCATCCATTCACACACGCAAACACACACACACGCAAACCAACCAGATATTTAGACACCAAAAAAGCATAGACAGAATCATTAAAAATGCATGTGCCAATAGCGTCATAGTATTCAATAGAGGCACCTCATCTTCACCTACATGTATTTACTATTGCAGATTAGAATATGTAGTCACAGCCAGCCTGCATCAGTCATACAATGCCAAAGCCATGTCCTTGAGAAACTGGTACTGAGCTCAGAGGCTGAAGCTTATTGGAAAGGAGTCTAGAAGCAGAGCTCTCTACAAAGGCACTATATGCTGAAGGCCACCCTGCACTACGTTGGGTCAGTTTGGGATACCCTGGTCCTTCCTTAAAGGGGTGGTTCAGGATTTTGGACATAAGACCTAATTTCCAAGTAAGCAAGTGTGATATTTATCAGTGGAGACCGTTTTCAACACGTTTCATCCAGTCCTTCTAATTGCAGAGTTCGCAGGTGCTAGGCTAGCGCAAGTCAACGGTATGTGCTAGCCTGCCACTAAAGACAGTCTTACCCACTCTAAACTACACCTGAGGCAAATTCCAGACAATCGATGTAAATATCTGTGTTGATAGAATAGTGTAAGAAATACAACTACCCTTGCATCGCGTTGCAATAGTTATACTTTGGTCCCTGAAGTTGTTAGTAGTCATTTTGCAACTCAGCGGCGGACTGCTATTACCAAGGCTACTACTAGGTATCCCCATTGGAGTGCGCTTTACTGTTTACTTTTCGGCGCAGTACTACTAACCGGAGAAGTATAATTCCGCCGCTGCTAAGAAACTAGTCCATCAAAATGTAATGCGATCGTTTAAATGCAAGGATAGAATAACGTTAGAAATAACACTATCAATGCAGACATTTACATCGATAGTCTGGCGTTATAATTTGTTTGCCTCGGGTGTACTTTGGAGTGGGTAAGACTGTTTTTAGTGGCAGGCTAGCACATACCGTTGACTTGCGCTAGCCTAGCACCTGCGAACTCTGCAATTAGAAGGACTAAATGAAACGTGTTGAAAACGGTCTCCACTGATAAATATCACACTTGCTTACTTGGAAATGAGGTCCTATGTCCAAAATCCTGAACCACCCCTTTAATCCCCTCATCTGTGGGCTGCACTCGTGCCCATGGAAACCGTACAAGGTCACATGCAGGTCACGGTCATGAAGATGGGCTCTGAGTCTGGGGTCATGCAGGGGTCAGCGCCTCCATGGCTGAACATGCAGCAGCAATGTGAGCTTCTCAGGAGTGAATAGAACCAAGGTGGGGGGGGGGGGGGGTCCAGTGCACTTAAGAGTGCACGCTTTCCTACATCGCCCAGTGTCCAACAATATTCCTATTCATGGCACCCGTATAGAAATATCTGCCATTTGACAAAAAAAGACATAATAATAACTTTAGTTTCTCACAAAAATGTACATTATGACATCTCTGCCTTTCATATACAGTATGTAGAACCTGAATGCATTCCTAGTCACTTTGTAGAGAACTGCACCATAAGCAGGCCTGTTAAGCAACCACGGAATGGAACTGGAATGCCTATGATCACATGACTGAGTAGTGCTAACGCCCCTATTGGTCACTGGAAGTGATGGGCAGAGGATGGGCAGATGTTAGGCAACACTAGCTGAATACTGAATAAAAGGAAAGTTAATAATGCAATATGTAAGACTCTCAAAAGCCAGTGGTCTGCTTTCCATTTAGCAACCTACAGTGCATTCCTTTCTCTCCCGCCCCCCCGCCCCCCCCCCGCCTCCCCTTACCACACCAAAATGTTCCTCTGTCTCTTTGACTGTTGTCCATCTGTCTTTGCATCTATTAAAATGGGCACTCAAAAGAGGGTCTGTCCATAGCGCGGTCAGTCAGCTTTATCGGAAACATTAGCGCCATGGTGCACGCTTGCCCCCGGTTCGGCGGCGTTACACAAAAGAATTCATGGCGTTAACGGGGGACGGCGCTTCGGAGCTCTCAATGCACTCAGCCGTGTCCCGCTCCTTCCTGCCGCTATACTGCCCGATAAACGAGCCGTCCTCGTTGAACTGTCCGTCGCCGCCGTCCCCGTAGTCAACTAAACTGTCGTCACTGTCGTCTCTCTTTACCGTCCCATTGGACGGAGTGCGGCTTCCTTTTAACGGTTTATGGTCCTCATTGTCACTAGGAGAAAATAACATGCAGGTGGTTACAGGTGAAATGACGACATATGTCACATGGAGTTTTTAGTTCCAGCTGGAGCACTGAGGCAGAAAGCATGCAAAGGGCTGTAGCTGAAGGTCATATGAATGTGTTCATGCTGCATGATAGAACTGAAGTCAGGATCAAGGTCTTTACTGTTGATCTGGTTTCTCTCAATTCAAGATGTGCTGTTTGACAAATGCAAGTGAACATAACAAACATATTCACTTTTGTCTTTGGCAGAGACATGGGTGACACTAATGAGCTTTTCATGCAGTCAGATGATGATGCCAAGTGTTGCCTTAGCACAGCCTAAACATTTTGATGCTCCAAACCAATTTTCTTGGAAAAACTGCTTGAGGTTATTTCACTATCTCAATTGCTATGATAACACTGAATTTTCAGCTTATCTCGTATCACATTATCACTCTGAGGACTTTTTAGTCTTACATACAGTTTAGGCATCCTACAATGAGGCATGACTATCAGAGTCAGTGCCTTCCTTATCAAATCCCATTGGCCAGAGCATAAAATTACGTTCATAGTGATGTCATGTATCACTACAACAATGATTGGAAAAAAACATCTGTGCCATAAAGTATTGATTGAAGAGCTCAAACTGAATACACAAAATCAAAGAAAGTGAAACAAGTACAAAAAGTGTAAGAAACAGCTGGCTTGTCAAAATGAAAACAATATATGAGACAGTTAACTGTAATGAGGTCAGATATTTCCCTTCCATCATAAAGCGTCCAGGACACTGCTGTGGAGGTCAAGAGTTCATTCATCATGACACTGCTAGCCCTGAACAGATGACATCAGCAGCTCAGCAGCAAAGATTAAAGACCAAATACTGAACGTGTTGATATCATTTGTTACTGGTGCTGACAGGGCCTTTTGAACAACCTCAAGTGTGTGACTCGTTTCATGATGGGAAGCTTATGTAAAGTGCACTCCAAAGATGGCACACACACACACACACACACACACACACACACACACACATTTTCTCCCAGTGGCATCCAACAACCAACATCTACTACAGAGTCTTCCTACACATGCGGGTCTTGTGTTACCCTCCTTACCTTCTGGGAGGTCTACATTCCCTGTACACGCAGAAAGCAAGGGGAACAAATCATAAAGAGTCAGGGATTGGGGAGAACTACGAAATCTCTTCTTGTTGCCCCAGCAGAGTCTCATCTGACTGGGGGTGTGCACAGGAATGCACCGGGGCGGGCGGGGTGGGGGGGGGGTTTGAGGATGGAGGGGTAGGGGCTACTAGCAGGCACAGAGTTGATGAAATGTATCAGTCATCGAATCATCTGAGCAGAACAGCTAATCTCACCTCAACAGTGACAAATGCATTGGCCCATAAACCAGGAAGATTTTTTACAGCCAATAGGGAAAGGTAAGAAAGGGGGAGGGGCAGGAGAGAGAGAGAGAGAGAGAGAGAGAGAGAGAGAGAGAGAGAGAGAAAGAGATGTACCATAAACAGAGATCTATAGAGTGAAGCATGCCTTAGCCTGATGTGTCCAAGAAGTCTAATCTGTGCACCCCATTTCACATCCGTGTCACTGTGTCAGTCCTTGATTATATTAAACCTCTCAGTATGGTCATTCAAATATGAACCCAATTTATTCAAATCAGCTAAGCTAGCATACACTTGACTTGTTGAGGTGAAGCGTCAATATTTTCCTCTAGGGAAAACCACCACAAAGGCAAGGTCACAAATCATCCGTAAATAATCCTTTTAAACCCTTGCTAATTCTAAATTATGTACCGGTATATGTTATTATTGTACCACATACATTCCTACATGAGGCTAAACAAACTAGCTACAAGCTGAAGCAGATTAGCTCGCATAAATATTTTCTTGGGACATTGTGGATTGCCCTTTAACCTTTGAGATTACACAGTGGATGGAGATCTCCTTTTCACAAAAATAGCACTGGCAAACATAATTCATATAATATATTAAGCCAATAGCATTGGCAAACATAATTCATATAATATAGCCTTATCTTGAGCAGATAGGACTCTCTGTATTGCCACTTGATGGTGACCCCTACCATCAGATCTATTATTTTCATACATGGTCATTTACACATTATGTTTCCAGATCACGTCATATCAAACATATACATACCTATACCAAGTAATATATTACATATGTTAGCCATGCATAGTACACAACATTATATATATATTTCTTTATGCCACAGCATGAAATTGTAAGGAGAGTCAATAGATTAAATCTATGTAGCAATAAAAATATAAAAGTAATTAACATAC
This sequence comes from Alosa pseudoharengus, assembly GCF_046254945.1. Lineage (NCBI taxonomy): Eukaryota > Metazoa > Chordata > Actinopteri > Clupeiformes > Clupeidae > Alosa > Alosa pseudoharengus. The sequence continues at coordinate 40,537,719 of NW_027468565.1, read as the reverse complement.
AAAACAACTAAAAAATGCAATCATCATCACAAATAAAAAATGGCAAGTAAAAAAAGAATATTCAAAAAAGCTTTACAAAATAAAGTGCTAAAATATATTCTCTTATTTTCGTGCAACTGAGAAAGCAGGCTAATTCTGGAGGTCTGATTAAAAGCAAGCATCACAGCAACATTGCTTTTCATTTCATAAATGTGGGAGAATCCTCACCAAATTCATAATACGTCATTATGCATAAATATGTTTCCAAAGATGATGTATGACAGTAAAACTTAGTATCTCATAATAGTTCTGTAAATAATGTATCTAATACTAACAGCCTTATAAAGGTGCATTAAATCTGCCGATTACCTGAAAAACTATTACCCTGAATCTAGAATTAGTGCCTTAACAATGAAGCAAATCCAATGATGACAACTGAACTATACACCAGGTTAAAAAAAAACTAAAAATTAAAAAATACATTTGTGCTTGAACACCAGTTGTTTGGAAGTCTTCTCTGGATGATGTTCTGTGTCTTGATTGTGATGTTGTTTTCTACATACCTTCCAGTCCTGCTGGGGGGTTGGGGGTTTGGACAAGAGGGGTTCATGGGAAAGGGGGTTGTGTGTGGACAAAGTGGCACCCGTAGGCTCCACGGCAACAGTCAGATCTCTCACCTGTACTCTCCAAAAGTACAGTCCTCATCTTTCATGGGCTGGATCTCTGGGTCAGCATGGGCATCTTCCTTCTCTTTTACTGGCAAGCAAGAACACACGAGAGGGTCAGCAATCAACGTGCAGGACAATGCTCCACATACAAGACCCTATAGCCTCATCTACGGAACCTATTGGAAGCCTAGTGGATGACACTCCTGCTTGTTCTCCCTGGGGCCCTTACCTGGGTATTTGCCTCCCTTATTTCTCTTGATGAAGCAGACGATGAGGAGGACCAGGATGAGGAGAGCGATGGCACACATGAGGCCAATGAACCAGCCCTGTGTAGCGATGTCCACCTGCCTGCTGGCCATGGCTGTGAAGCACAACGGCACACGGTTAGAGACAGGGCCTCGGAGTATAAAGCGCATCTATGGCATTAGATAATACCACATCACAGGTAACAAGATGAATTGAATGTAACTCAATTTACAGTACAGTATTGATGTATACAATAATAGAGCTATTTGTTCAAGACAATGGAAGACTATCTGTAAAATGCATCCAAAAGTTCACAACACCCTGGACAAATGAAATAAAGCATCAGTAGAGATACATTATCATCAACAAACTACATCCATATACAATAAATACACTTGTACATTCCCAAACATTCACTCACCCTCAAACACAAACAAACAAACAAAATGAATGGGGGAGTAGAACAAAAAGTAAACACTTGTTTTCTTCTACGGGAATTAACGATGTCCTGGACAAGGTGCACCCATCCAACTGTGCAATGCAGACAACAACATCATCATGCAGCAAACACATGGTCTAGGACACTACCAAACATCCCACAAGTCTCCACACAAGTGACCTGAACAGAAGGGCTGCTTTCCCATGCGGGGCAGTTCACTCACAGACACACAGCCAGGTATGGCTCAGGCAAGGCTAATGCTAACGCTAGCATTCACAAATGGACGTTCTCAAGGCCACAGACACCTGGGCTGAGAGCCAGCCTCACCTGGAACGGTAACCCAAATTTCTTCCGAACTGTGGACCATTTGATCAGCGTGGCCCCAAGCCACCACGCGAACTCTGTAAGCCAGGCCCTCCTTCAGGCCCTTTAGAACATGGGACTGCGAGCCATTCACAAGCTCTCTTTTCTGCTTTTCTTCGTTACCTGAGGGGTAAATGGAAGTTCAACGCATGGACACCACATGTGGTGGAGATCTCATGAAGTTCTATATGGACTGCAGGCCACGTGCTTCATGCAGACTAACTGTATTTTATTAAGCTCCTGATCTGAAATGGTAAAGCTACTATTATCATTAACTGTGATGCTATACAAACATCTACTGAATTTCACCTACTTGTATTTGATTAGACTACATCAAATGAGGGACAGATGGAATTAAATTAGTATGATACAGTCCATTAAGTCATTTATCAATGGTATCCTGAATATTATGTTTAATGGATTAAATAGCATTTCGATGCTTGATTCAACTTGGTTAAAACATGCAACTTAATAACATGTCATCTCTACAATATAGGTGTCAGAGACCGTAATAATCACTTAGAGGCAGAATCCGAATGGCCAAAATAAAATGGCAAATTGGCAGTACTTCAATGTTGCTGAAACTTTGAAAACAAAATACTGACAGAGGGTCTCTTGCCACCTATACACTGCATAGACTGAGTTTATTAGAAAACAACAACAGAAGCACATCTTACTGTCTTCTACATATTCCACATAAACTGTCTTTTCAGGTCCCCAGTACTCCCAACTGATAAGAGCTCCGTCCTCTACCAGGGACGAGCTCACGTTCCAGGACGTTGGAACAGCCGGACGCGCTGGACAAGCGGAGCACAAGAGAAAGGACAACAATGAGTCCAGAGCACAATCACAAACTCCCATCACAGTGCAAGAGCCCTGCGCTTACTCAGGACATTAGGTGCAAATTCCTATTAGCTACACCTCCGACCTTCATATACACTTCATAGCAGTGCTATCAATTGACTTAAGTCTAATGAATGGATGTAACGCCAGCAGAATTCTGGACAGTGTTATAAGACACTAAAGCATGAATAACTACATTTCATTTAGAATATGGCTGATAAAACTGAACACATCTGTGTGAGATCTACTGTATATACGCATGTCTAGAAGTGATGCTCTAGAAGTGATGCTGCAGATCTATCTATGCGCATGTCTAAAAGTGATGCTGCAGATCTATCTATACGCATGTCTAGAAGTGATGCTGCAGATCTATACGCATGTCTTCATCAGCAAAGAGCTGACCATATCAACTCATCAAGACACAACAAATGTAGTCAGTCAAAATCTTGTTTCTCACAACAAATGTAGTCAGTCAAGATCTCGTATCTCATTACAAATGTAGTCAGTCAAGATCTCGTATCTCATTACAAAGTTCTATAAAGTACCACTACAGAGACGATGCTAGCACATGGGATTTAGACAACACACAGGGGCTAGGTTAGGCTAGGCTAGGCTAGGCTAGGTTAGGCTAGGCTAGGTTAGGCATGTGTCTAAAGCGGCAGTACCCGTGTGGTGGGGGTGGCTTTCAGACTGTGAGGTTGGGGAGAGTGGGTGTGGGTGTGGTGGTGGGGGTTCTGGGTGTCCTGGAAAAAACACGGAGAAGAGTAAGAGAGAGCCCACAGCCCACACCGGACAGACAGACACAGCAGAGCCCACACACACACAACACACACACACACACACACACAACACAGAGAATACAGAGGCCAGAGGTCTTAGGCATGCCAAGCCAGCCACATGGGGAAGGGGCCGCAGGAGCAGGAGATAAAGGCCTTCCAGAGAGAGAGAGAAAGAGAGAGAAAGAGAGAGAGCGAGACAGAGAGAGAGAAAGAGAGAGAGAGCGAGAGAGAGAAAGAGAGAGAAAGAGAGAGAGCGAGACAGAGAGAGAGAAAGAGAGAGAGAGCGAGAGAGAGAAAGAGAGAGAGAGATACAGACAACAGATAGCATTGCAGGGAAGATTTAACAGATTATTATGAGGTCGTGCTCAGGGAAACGCAAGAGAGAGAAAAAAGCAGATTCCACTTGGCCTTGCCTTTTAAACTTTATTCTGGGGACTGGTTTTCAGCTGACAGCTTTTAAACTGTGCAACGACTACTGAAAAAACGCATGCATCTGAGATATTTTTTCTTTAAAATAAATAAAACTTCACAATACAGCCTGTACCCTCCGCCATGGAGGAACTATTAGTTAAAGTGCACAGCATGCAGTCTTTTCTGATTTGTCTCTGTTACCTTCACCCACAAATACTGTGGGCCGACCCAGGGCTGTCGGAGGGCAAGAGAGGGACAAGGAAATGGACAGTCAAAAGGAGTGGACAGAGGTAGCCACAGCTAGGCAATGGCATCAGACAGGAGGGATGTGCATTCAAATCAACTCAGTCCTAAAAACAGCCACTGTACTGTACTTGGCATCAGACAGGAGGGATGTGCATTCAAATCAACTCAGTCCTAAAAACAGCCACTGTACTGTACTTGGCATTTGTACTGTGACTTGGCAGTTGGAAAATGAGATGAGTGCAAATAGATCCACTGCACAGCACAGCACTGCCTCCTTCACTCAAGAGCAATTAGCTCCATGGTTGGTGGCAAAAACTAACAGCTGTCTAAATCCTTTTGCGCTTGTCTACGAAACCTGAATAAATTCATTACCAGTGGCGTGCATCTCACATAAATAATGAACTGAATGTAATTAGCAAGAAGATGTGGCTTTTACAATGTTTCGTCGGCACGGCTCATCATTACATTACTCATGGTGATACAGTATCTTATGCACACATTCAGGGATGGAGCAAAAGCCATTGCAAGGCATTATACAGCAAAGCTCATTTACTGCCTCACACCCTCATAGAAGATGACTTTAGATTACCATATATCCTTTTACATTTAAGTAACACAGCAGATGTCCTAACATTCTACACATGCTGCTGTTCTGCTTCACCTCTGAACAAGTGATTGGTACAGAGTCTGCTTTACTCCTAACCTACTCATTACTCCTAACCTATCATGCTTTACTCCTAACCTACTCCTTACTCCTAACCTACTCCTTACTCCTAACCTATCATGCTTTACTCCTAACCTACTCCTTACTCCTAACCTACTCCTTACTCCTAACCTATCATGCTTTACTCCTAACCTACTCCTTACTCCTAACCTATCATGCTTTACTCCTAACCTATCATGCTTTACTCCTAACCTATCATGCTTTACTCCTAACCTACTCCTTACTCCTAACCTACTCCTTACTCCTAACATATCATGCTTTACTCCTAACCTATCATGATTTACTCCTAACCTATCATTAGGATGGATGCTTGATGACATATAGGGACACTAAACGTTTTGAAGTTACTGTAAAAGAAAGCAGCTCTTTAGGTGAGAATGAGAATACTTCTGGACAGTGACTAGCATTAAGCGTGCTAGCGTGCTAAACTTACCTTCGTCGATGACTGTGACGGCCTCCTGAGTGATGGTGGGGCCAGGGCCCTTTTGGGTTTTGGCATTGAAATAAAACTTGTAGCGTGTGCTGTACTTGAGGTTGGGTAGCGTGAAGCTTGTCTCATTGGCTGCCACTGTGACCTCCTTCAATGGGCCCAGCTCATTGCTGTTATTAACTGGGGGAGTGGAACGGGATTGGTGAGGAGAGGTGTTGGGGGTGGGTTTAGCAAGTTACCTACAGTGACCTGGCAGTTTAAACTGACCTTCTGTGTGACCAGACAATGTGAGCACAGGGCAAACTGCTAAAACACTCTATTGTCCCAATACATCTAAATATCATGTAATTCAACTAAATATATTGCAATCAAAAGTCGTTTAAAGATCGAAAGAAGACAGCTGTGACATTTAACAATCACTACAAAGATAATAACTACTCTTCACAAACATAGACAACACAAACAATTTACATTACAAATATATACATAAGAAATCATACACATGCAAAATACATCAGAAACACCATTGATACAGTGATGCTATGTCAGAATATACATCACTAGAGAATTCTGCCCACTCGTTTAAACAGCCATCACAGCCAATCCAATAAGGCTGTCATTAATCCTCGTCTAATCCCACTCCCTGTTTTTAATCCAATTGTGAGGATCATATCATCTCTGGACAGGCCACTGGTCTCTCACCTGGCTGATATTTCAGCGTGTAGCCCGTCAGCCGTCCGTTGCGGTCGTGCGGAGGGCCCCACTCCAGCGTGAGGGAGTCCAAGCTTGGGTTGACCACTCTCAGGAACGCTGGATGCCCAGGCACTGGACGGGGAATGGAAAGTGTTAGTTTGATTGGCCATTATTACCAGGCAAGAAACTGTCATTCATGAACATCAATATACTTGAATTTGGAGCTAAGTTATGGTGTGTGTTAGTTGACAGTGTAACCGGGTCCTCAAGAATTCATTTTTCAAATGTTCTTAATGTTCACAATAGGCTGATAAACGTATTAGAACACAGAGAGAGAGAGAATGTAGCCATGAAGGCCATCTTGACCGCAGCTCCCTGCTCGGTGTCCTACCTCCTTCCTGAGTCGCAAAGTCCTCGTCACTGCTGGCGGGTCCTTCTCCTCGTCCGTTGTACACGCGGACGTTGAGCGCGTAACGGCTGAACGGGTGAAGACCGGGCAGTTTGCCGTGAGTCCGGTTCCCACTGAAGGTGAGGACCTGCTGTTCCGAATGGTGCGGACTGTGATTGTGCAGACTGCCCTTGCGCGAGTAGTACACCTGCAACACAGTGCAAAACTGACCTGACAACTGCCCAACCACAGATATCTTGACCAATGGGAACATCTCAGTCATGTCATCATCCAGACAGCTGGCGAGTGTTACCTTGTAGCCTTTGAGGTGTCCCCGGACAGAGCTGAGGGACACAGGCTCCCAGTGCACATGGGCCAAGGTGCTGTTAATCACCTGGACCTGGACATTGTGAGGGGCTGCCTTTGGCACTGCGGAGAGGACAGAGCCAATGTGACTGCCACCATCGTTATCAGAGGTCACAAAGTCTCACCATCGTTATCAGAGGTCACAAAGTCTCACAGAGTTTTAACTTCTACTTTTTTATCAGTTTCACAAACATGTCATATAATGATGTGGTGAGCAGTATTTCTTTTTTTTTAAATGCTGAAATCTACATGATAAAAATAGCTACAGTTTCTGATGGTCCAAGAGGCCTCTTACAATGATTAGAGCCTTAAAGCAACACCAAAGAACTTTTCCTCTGTCGCACGCACGCTATTTGTTTATCCAGCACCGGCTTTGCAAATAACAATGTCAGACAAGGTAGAATATGGTGCATGATTTATGAAAGTACGATGTATTGCGACATCAGATGCAAGTTAAATTTGTAGTTACTTATGTCTCATTCCATCGAACTACAGATCCGCTACCCGATCTGGCAAACTTACATAGTGCGGTTATAGCCGATAGAGGGCCGCGAAGCGAATTAAGAAGTGCCGTTCACCCTGTTACGAGTTGATGAACCACTGAAACGATTTTGAAAACATTATTTTAAGGTACAAAAAACTCTTTGGTGTTGCTTTAATGTGATGAGTCATATATCAGATGATTAGAGCCTTAATGTGATGAGTCATATCTCAGATGATTAGAGCCTTAATGTGATGAGTCATATCTCAGATGATTAGAGCCTTAATGTAATGAGTCATATCTCAGATGATTATGTGATCTCAGATGATTAGAGCCTTAATGTGATGAGTCATGTCTCAGATGATTAGAGCCTTAATGTGATCTCAGATGATTAGAGCCTTAATGTGATGAGTCATATCTCAGATGATTAGAGGCTTAATGTGATGAGTCATGTCTCAGATGTCTGGACGTAACGGACACTCACAGTCCTCCCCTGAGTATGCGGTGACGGGCGGCGGCTCAGGTCCAGAGCCGTGCTCATTAACTGCCTGCACCTTCACCTCATAGGGCGTGAACGTCGGGGTCCCCTGGACGGTGAACTTGGACACGTTGGCTACTTTTACCGAGTGCCAATCTTCATCCACATACTTCTGCCTCCAGTAAACGACATACTGAAGCCCGGGGCCGTTGGACTGCAGGCCGGTCAGTGGCTACAGAAGAGATGGTTGGACTCATTAGGGGGCATTTGGCTTTTGTGAAACTCCTGCACTTAAAATACTCCACCACATTACATACCTACATCAGCGTAAGCATGTGTGGACTGAGCGCTACAAACAGGGTTTCTGCCTTACGTACCTTCCAGTGTATAACTAGGTTGTCTGGTTGAGTTCCCAGGCCTTCGACTCCTGTGGGGTTTTCATCCGGTGCTAAAAGAAACCAGAAGACTGTGTTCAATTCACTGTGTTAAACTCACTGTGTTAAACTCACTGTGTTCAATTCACTGATTTTCAAACCAGGAGACTGTGTTCAATTCACAACACACAGTAGCTTAAAAACTGCCATAGCATCATTATGAGCTAGAATGACACATCTACATATCGATATCTCCACATTCCACTGTTCTGCTATTGCAAAATAGATACATTTGTCTCTTTTAGGTTGCAAATAAGGTATAAAAAACAGACATCGTGTGACGGGCGAGGGCATCGGGACTAGAGGGTAGTCTGGTGTGACGGGCGAGGGCATTGGACTACAGGGTAGTCTGGTGTGACGGGCGAGGGCATTGGACTAGAGGGTAGTCTGGTGTGACGGGCGAGGGCATTGGACTAGAGGGTAATCTGGTGTGACGGGCGAGGGCATCGGGACTAGAGGGTAATCTGGTGTGACGGGCGAGGGCATTGGACTAGAGGGTAATCTGGTGTGACGGGCGAGGGCATTGGACTAGAGGGTAGTCTGGGGCGAGGGCATCGGGACTAGAGGTAGTCTGGGGCGAGGGCATCGGGACTAGAGGGTACTGTATGCCTGACCTGCTGCTCTGGTTTTGTAGTGTCTGGAGGACGGGCTGGGGAGGCTGTAGCCAACATCGTTCAGAGCCATCACCCTAAACTTGTAGTGGACAAAGGGAGACAGCTTGAGGTGGGCCGTGGTCCTTGTGCCTGGGACCTCCGTCAGGTTGTGCCAGCTCCCATGGTCATGGAGAGAATCCT
>NW_027468565.1:40513957-40523957 GCF_046254945.1 Alosa pseudoharengus | reverse complement strand
CAGGTCAGGTGAGCCCCCCCCCCCCCCCCACACACACACTAAGTGCAGGCCGCCTGATGGACTGATGGCCTGATGGACTGAGAGCGCACATAATACATCTCTTCAGCACTTAATGAGCTCCGTGTTTGTTCCGTCTCCCTCCTGCTGAAAGGCCCAAAGTCAATCCAAAGTTCTCTCACGGGGGCAGTGTGTGGGGAAAACAGACGTGTGGTGGGGGGGGTCACTCACTGTGGATGGGCAGGCCGTCCATGAACCAGCTGACGGAGGGCTTGGGGTTGCCACTGGCGCGGCAGATCAACTGGCCTTTCTCCCTGGGGGCCAGCACCAGGTTCTGAGGAGCCTCAATCCAGTAGGGAGCCGCTGTTTATGGGAGACAGGAAGCAGTGGAGAGAGAGAGATGGGGAGAGAGAAAGAAAGAGAGAGAGGGGGCAGGAAAAAAGAAAGGAAGAAAAGGAGAGAAAGTGGGATGGAGAGACAGTGAGATCAACAGAAAAAGGGAAAGAGAAAAGTAGAGAGAGAGAAAGAGAGTAGGGAGTGGGAGGGGAAAAGGAGGTAGAGAGAGAGAGAGAGAGTAGGGAGTGGGAGAGGAAGGGAGGTAAAGGGAGAGAGAGAGTAGGGAGTGGGAGGGGAAAAGGAGGTAGAGAGAGAGACAGAGAGAGAGAGAGAGTAGGGAGTGGGAGGGGAAAAGGAGGTAGAGAGAGAGACAGAGAGAGAGAGTAGGGAGTGGGAGAGGAAGGGAGGAAGAGAGAGCGTAAAAGGGAGAGGAAAACAAGACAGTGAGAAAGTTGTTTATTGTTTTTCATCAACAAAACAGCATTGCACAGCACACCGGATATTATGGCACTATTTGGCAGCATGAGCATCGATGAATGGCCTGAGTACAGGATGGAGGGTCCAGGTGATGGATGTGTGTGGTGGCCTGAGTACAGGATGGAGGGTCCAGGTGATGGATGTGTGTGGTGGCCTGAGTACAGGATGGAGGGTCCAGGTGATGGATGTGTGTGGTGGCCTGAGTACAGGATGGAGGGTCCAGGTGATGGATGTGTGTGGTGGCCTGAGTACAGGATGGAGGGTCCAGGTGATGGATGTGTGTGGTGGCCTGAGTACAGGATGGAGGGTCCAGGTGATGGATGTGTGTGGTGGCCTGAGTACAGGATGGAGGGTCCAGGTGATGGATGTGTGTGGTGGCCTGAGTACAGGATGGAGGGTCCAGGTGATGGATGTGTGTGGTGGCCTGAGTACAGGATGGAGGGTCCAGGTGATGGATGTGTGTGGTGGCCTGAGTACAGGATGGAGGGTCCAGGTGATGGATGTGTGTGGTGGCCTGAGTACAGGATGGAGGGTCCAGGTGATGGATGTGTGTGGTGGCCTGAGTACAGGATGGAGGGTCCAGGTGATGGATGTGTGTGGTGGCCTGAGTACAGGATGGAGGGTCCAGGTGATGGATGTGTGTGGTGGCCTGAGTACAGGATGGAGGGTCCAGGTGATGGATGTGTGTGGTGGCCTGAGTACAGGATGGAGGGTCCAGGTGATGGATGTGTGTGGTGGCCTGAGTACAGGGTCCAGGTGATGGATGTGTGTGGTGGCCTGAGTACAGGATGGAGGGTCCAGGTGATGGATGTGTGTGGTGGCCTGAGTACAGGATGGAGGGTCCAGGTGATGGACGTGTGTGGTGGCGGGGAGGAGGGTCAGTGGAGCTGGCAGGTGCAGACCTTTAACGGTGACGGTGATGACGTGGTGGATGGAGCCCAGCGTGTTCTTGGCCGTGCAGCGGTACTGGCCAGAGTCCGCCTCCGTCACGGCCGCTATGCGCAGCGTCTTGTGGAAGTTGAGGTAGGTGGCCCGGTTGCTGGGCAACTCCCCACTGACCTTGGACCAGGTAATCTCAGGAGTGGGCCTAAGAGAGAGAGAGAGAGAGAGAGAGAGAGAGAGAGAGAGAGAGAGAGAGAGAGAGAGAGAGAGAGAGCAGAGGAGTGAGTGAGGCACAGAGTAATGGCATTGCCATATTGCCATGCTCCAGCACAGAGAGATAATGGGCACGTCTGGCTCATGGCACTCCATGGGGCACTCACAGGCCTTCAGCGATGCACTCCATCTCCAGAAGCTGCCCTCGCAGGACCATCATGGAGCTGCTGGGGCCCGACGGCACCTGGAAGGATGGACGGCGCTCTTCCGTCTGCCCATCTGCCATGGGAGGAAACAGAAGGGGCAGTTAGGATGGGAAGGGGCAGTTAGGATTGGAAGGGGCAGTTAGGATCGGAAGGGATCGGAAGGGGCAGTTAGGATGGGAAGGGGCAGTTAGGATAGGAAGGGGCAGTTAGGATGGGAAGGGGCAGTTAGGATCGGAAGGGGCAGTTAGGATCGGAAGGGGAAGTTAGGATGGGAAGGGGCAGTTAGGAACGGATGGGATCAGAAGGGGCAGATAGGATGGGAAGGGGCAGTTAGGATAGGAAGGGGCAGTTAGGATGGGAAGGGGCAGTTAGGATCGGAAGGGATCGGAAGGGGCAGTTAGGATGGGAAGGGGCAGTTAGGATTGGAAGGGGCAGTTAGGATCGGAAGGGATCGGAAGGGGCAGTTAGGATGGGAAGGGGCAGTTAGGATCGGAAGGGGCAGTTAGGATGGGAAGGGGCAGTTAGGATGGGAAGGTGACGTGGAGAAGCCTCCCCTTCACAAGAGATCGGTCACCACTGTTGCCAGGGAGACAGGAGGTCAAACACACAGGAGCTTCACAGGAGGGACCATGAAAACCCAAGAGGAGTTATACAAGGAAAAGGAGACCTATGGTCTTGTGTTTGCCAAATTGCACTCTGGGTAACATCAATAATAATGCGCTAAAGGATGAAATGTGTTAAGAGGAGAAAACAGAAGAGGAGCCACAGGGTTATACAAACAATGAGAAATGAACAGATTTCATGTGGATTTGTCTAGAACAAAGGGATGGACTGAGGTAACGCCAGGTAGTGACGGAGATTAAATGCTTGCTGTTAAACCACAGTATTCAGGGCCATATTTAGCTCCTCAGCCTACAACACAAGAGGACAATTAGGATAAACCTAAAAATATCTTCCGGTATGTCCTACAACCACCAGGGTTGCAACATATCTGTGCCCATCATCGTTTAAAAACTCAGAGATATTGTCCTACAACCACCAAGGTTGCAACATATCTGTGTCCATCATCATGTAAAAACTCAGATATTGTGCGTTGATGGTAACTGTGTACAGCATTCCTCCATGCAGACATATGAAGTCTGCTAAATATCCATAAGAATAAATTACCATTATGATGTATTGATTAATGAATTAATTGATTGACTGATTGATTGATTGACTAATTGAGATGATTTGAGAGCAACTGATATCATCAATATACCCTTTCAAGGCAGTCAGTTCTAAAGCTACATTTAAGAAGATGAACAATAACTTCAGTAAGGATGTGTGTTGTCCAAGCAGGAGCGCAGGGGTCATGGCATCATGCGGTAGCAGTGTTTAGTGGAGGGTACGTTATGGACACCATGAGAGAGGAGGGCAGAAAAGATCAAATACTGTTGCAATAATCACTTGTGCTGAAAGAGACGGTGGGAAGGGTCCGAGGTTTGGGTTAGTTGGTTGACTTCTACGGTTGGTTATTCTAACAGAGGGCGATCACTAGGGGGCGCCATCACTCACCACCAAAAAAATCAGTCTCATTCAAAAAACCTGGCCATGTTTCATTGATTGCATCCACTGTAACACAACAGAAAATCATAACAGGTCAAGTGTGAGAAGCAAAACATAACTGAAAAGCATGTGTGACTAAACAAAACATGGCAAAGCAAGGTGAACTCATAAGTCAGTGGTCCAAGCAAGGTGAACTCATAAGTCAGTGGTCCAAGCAAGGTGAACTCATAACTCGGAGTTCAAAAAAGGAGATGATCAGAAAGCACAGCAGGGGAGTCACTTGGATCTGAGGTGGACATTTTGGAAAGCAGACATGGGACTGTCTCTTCCACAGCAACTAGAACATAAGGCTGACCACAGACCATAGAACAAAAGAACGCATTTTCAACAGAGATTAGAAAGGTAGACTGGCTCTTCCAGAGACACTAGAACAAGACTGGCTCTTCCACTGATATGCAAACATACAGTTACTGTATGTTCATCATCCAAAAACATGACAACATTAGACCTGATCATCCACAAACACTAGCACTGACATGAGCGTGATAGTGAACTGACTCCTCTAACACTAGCACTGACATGATAGTAAGGGCAGTCGTGGCCTACTGGTTAGCACTTCGGACCTGTAACCGGAGGGTTGCCGGTTCGAACCCCGACCAGTAGGCACGGCTGAAGTGCCCTTGAGCAAGGCACCTAACCCCTCACTGCTCCCCGAGCGCCGCTGTTGTTGCAGGCAGCTCACTGCGCCGGGATACGTGTGTGCTTCACCATGCTGTGTGTTCACTGTGTGCTGTGTGTGTTTCACTAATTCATGGATTGGGATAAAAGCAGAGACCAAATCTCAAAAGAGCATATATACTTATACTAGTGAACTGACTCCTCTAACACTAGCACTGACATGAGGGCGATAGTAAACTGACTCCTCTAACACTAGCACTGACATGAGAGTGATGGTGAACTGACTGCTCTAACACTAGCACTGACATGAGAGTGAACTGACTCCTCTAACACTGACATTAGGGCGATAGTAAACTGACTCCACTAGCACTGACATGAGTGAACTGACTCCTCTAACACTGACATTAGGGCGATAGTAAACTGACTCCTCTAACACTAGCACTGACATGAGTGAACTGACTAATCTAACAGTAGCACTGACATGAGAGTGAACTGACTCCTCTTACAGTAGCACTGACATGAAAGTGAACTGCCTCCTCTAACACTAGCACTGACATGAGAGTGATAGTGAACTGCCTCCTCTAACAGTAGCACTGACATGAGAGTGAACTGCCTCCTCTAACACTAGCACTGACATGAGAGTGAACTGCCTCCTCTAACAGTAGCACTGACATGAGAGTGAACTGCCTCCTCTAACACTAGCACTGACATGAGAGTGATAGTGAACTGACTCCTCTAACAGTAGCACTGACATGAGAGTGAACTGCCTCCTCTAACAGTAGCACTAACATGAGAGTGAACTGCCTCCTCTAACAGTAGCACTGACATGAGAGTGATAGTGAACTGACTGCTCTAACACTAGCACTGACATGAGAGTGAACTGCCTCCTCTAACAGTAGCACTGACATGAGAGTGATAGTGAACTGACTGCTCTAACACTAGCACTGACATGAGAGTGAACTGCCTCCTCTAACACTAGCACTGACATGAGAGTGAACTGACTCCTCTAACACTAGCACTGACATGAGAGTGATGGTGAACTGACTGCTCTAACACTAGCACTGACATGAGAGTGATGGTGAACTGACTGCTCTAACACTAGCACTGACATGAGAGTGATGGTGAACTGACTGCTCTAACACTAGCACTGACATGAGAGTGATGGTGAACTGACTGCTCTAACACTAGCACTGACATGAGAGTGATGGTGAACTGACTGCTCTAACACTAGCACTGACATGAGAGTGAACTGACTCCTCTAACACTAGCACTGACATGAGAGTGATAGTGAACTGCCTCCTCTAACAGTAGCACTGACATGAGAGTGATGGTGAACTGCCTCCTCTTACACTAGCACTGACATGAGAGTGATAGTGAACTGACTCCTCTAACACTAGCACTGACATGAGAGTGATAGTGAACTGACTCCTCTAACACTAGCACTGACATGAGAGTGATGGTGAACTGCCTCCTCTTACACTAGCACTGACATGAGAGTGATAGTGAACTGCCTGCTCTAACACTAGCACTGACATGAGAGTGAACTGACTCCTCTAACACTAGCACTGACATGAGAGTGATAGTGAACTGACTCCTCTAACACTAGCACTGACATGAGAGTGAACTGACTCCTCTAACACTAGCACTGACATGAGAGTGATGGTGAACTGACTGCTCTAACACTAGCACTGACATGAGAGTGATGGTGAACTGACTGCTCTAACACTAGCACTGACATGAGAGTGATGGTGAACTGACTGCTCTAACACTAGCACTGACATGAGAGTGATGGTGAACTGACTGCTCTAACACTAGCACTGACATGAGAGTGATGGTGAACTGACTGCTCTAACACTAGCACTGACATGAGAGTGAACTGACTCCTCTAACACTAGCACTGACATGAGAGTGATAGTGAACTGCCTCCTCTAACAGTAGCACTGACATGAGAGTGATGGTGAACTGCCTCCTCTTACACTAGCACTGACATGAGAGTGATAGTGAACTGACTCCTCTAACACTAGCACTGACATGAGAGTGATAGTGAACTGACTCCTCTAACACTAGCACTGACATGAGAGTGATGGTGAACTGCCTCCTCTTACACTAGCACTGACATGAGAGTGATAGTGAACTGCCTGCTCTAACACTAGCACTGACATGAGAGTGAACTGACTCCTCTAACACTAGCACTGACATGAGAGTGAACTGACTCCTCTTACACTAGCACTGACATGAGAGTGAACTGCCTCCTCTAACAGTAGCACTGACATGAGAGTGATAGTGAACTGCCTCCTCTAACAGTAGCACTGACATGAGAGTGATAGTGAACTGCCTCCTCTAACAGTAGCACTGACATGAGAGTGATAGTGAACTGACTCCTCTAACACTAGCACTGACATGAGAGTGATAGTGAACTGCCTCCTCTAACAGTAGCACTGACATGAGAGTGATAGTGAACTGACTCCTCTAACAGTAGCACTGACATGAGAGTGATAGTGAACTGCCTCCTCTAACAGTAGCACTGACATGAGAGTGATAGTGAACTGCCTCCTCTAACAGTAGCACTGACATGAGAGTGATAGTGAACTGACTCCTCTAACAGTAGCACTGACATGAGAGTGATAGTGAACTGCCTCCTCTAACAGTAGCACTGACATGAGAGTGAACTGACTGCTCTAACACTAGCACTGACATGAGAGTGATAGTGAACTGACTCCTCTAACACTAGCACTGACATGAGAGTGATAGTGAACTGCCTCCTCTAACAGTAGCACTGACATGAGAGTGATAGTGAACTGACTCCTCTAACAGTAGCACTGACATGAGAGTGATAGTGAACTGACTCCTCTAACAGTAGCACTGACATGAGAGTGATAGTGAACTGACTCCTCTAACAGTAGCACTGACATGAGAGTGATAGTGAACTGACTCCTCTAACAGTAGCACTGACATGAGAGTGATAGTGAACTGCCTCCTCTAACAGTAGCACTGACATGAGAGTGAACTGACTGCTCTAACACTAGCACTGACATGAGAGTGATAGTGAACTGACTCCTCTAACACTAGCACTGACATGAGAGTGAACTGACTCCTCTAACACTAGCACTGACATGAGAGTGATAGTAAACTGACTCCTCTAACACTAGCACTGACATGAGAGTGAACTGACTCCTCTAACACTAGCACTGACATGAGAGTGATAGTGAACTGACTCCTCTAACACTAGCACTGACATGAGAGTGATAGTGAACTGACTCCTCTAACAGTAGCACTGACATGAGAGTGATAGTGAACTGACTCCTCTAACAGTAGCACTGACATGAGAGTGATGGTGAACTGACTCCTCTAACAGTAGCACTGACATGAGAGTGATAGTGAACTGACTGCTCTAACACTAGCACTGACATGAGAGTGATAGTGAACTGACTGCTCTAACACTAGCACTGACATGAGAGTGATGGTGAACTGACTGCTTTCATCCGGAACGCTGACTCTCCTGCTGGACTTCTCGTAATCCCTCATCTGCCCTCCCTGGCTGCTGTGACAAAGTCCCCTTTCATGCTGTGGTCACTGCTTTTTGCTATGGGACCAATCACGAGAGAGCCGCTGTCCTCAGCTCAAGCACAAAGCCGCTGGCATGCACACGGGAGCGGGCACAAGGTGTTGGTGACGTACTGTTGACCACGCGCACGGTGATGGGCTGCTTCTGCTGGATGGTCTGCGTGCGGGGGAAGCGGGCGTAGCAGATGTAGTCGCTGCGCGAGTCCGACACCTCCACGTTGGAGAAATACAGATCCCCATTCAGGCCCTGAGACACACGCCGACTGAGTGACAGCCTCTGGAAGTCTGGGGAGGCAAGAGAGAGAAAGGGGGACAGAGAGAGAGAGAGAGAGAGAAGATGAGAAAGGGTGAGAGAGAAAGAGACGAGAAAGAGAGAAAAGAGAGGATGAGAGAGAAGATGAGAAAGGGTGAGAGAGAAAGGGGGACAGAGAGAGAGAGAGAGAGAGAAAAGAGAGGATGAGAGAGAAGATGAGAAGGTGAGAGAAAAGGAGAAAAGAGAGGGGAGAAGTGTTCTATATCATTAACAGTGACCTAGCTCTGTGGACACATACTCTGAGCAGCACTACATCCATCTTGAATTCCCAATATGAAGCAACACTACCCAGCCGTCATGTGCTAAACTACCCAGCCGTCATATACCCAGCCGTCATGTGCTAAACATGCAACACTACCCAGCCGTCATATGCAACACTACCCAGCCGTCATGTGGCTATATCATATCTTCTGCTTCGCTCATTAGCCACACACACACAGAGCCACACACACACACAGCCACACACACACAGCCACACACACAGAGCCACACACACACAGCCACACACACACACAGCCACACACACACACACACACACACACACACAGAGCCACACACACACACACACACAGCCACACACACACACACAGCCACACACACACAGCCACACACACACACACACAGAGCCACACACACACAGCCACACACACAGAGCCACACACACACACAGCCACACACACACACACAGCCACACACACACAGAGCCACACACACAGAGCCACACAGTTGGCAGTGCTGCAGTGGGACTCACTGTTGTCCATCCAGAAGATGACGGGTGGGGGCAGTCCAGCGGGCGGTCTGCACTTCAGGACCAGCGATGCCCCTTCCTGCACTACGAATGGTGGATTACTCTCCTTTGACCACAAGGGGGACCCTGTGGAGACCATGGGGTTAATATGCAGGACAGGAAATACACATACTGTCACAACAGCTATCATGTAGGGAGTGCTGAGGGAAGTCAACTCATGTGAAGGGTGTAGGCAGAGCGTCTAATTCACTAAAATGCAGAGAGGCAGGGTTGGGCTTGAGGCAGGGTTGGGCTTGAGGCAGGAGGCAGGGTTGGGTTTGAGGCAGGGTTGGGTTTGAGGCAGGAGGCAGGGTTGGGCTTGAGGCAGGGTTGGGTTTGAGGCAGGAGGCAGGGTTGGGTTTGAGGCTGGATTTGGGTGGACATTTCTAAACCAGCTTAACAAAGCAAGTACTGTATATATGACCATTCCCACTGCTGGTTGAGCTAAATTGGAACGTAGGGTGCAGTTGTGGATATTGACCGGGCTACGGTAGCTACGCCATGCTTTTCTGCTGTATGTTGCTGTTACCTTCCAGGAAGTAGACTTTAATGGAGGATAAACAAACTCATTTGTTTATTAAGACATGAAAAGAAGACAAGATTAAGAGGTTACATGACAACTAGCGGTGTGCTGTTACAGTCTGAAGGAGTTGTGTGAGATGAGATAGTGTGCTTGTCGGGCAGCTTGTCGGGCAGCGTGTCGGGCAGCGTGTCGGGCAGTGCCATGTGGTGGGCGGGCGGTGGCTTACTGGACTGGCGTACGACGATGTTGTTGGAAACTGCAGTCCCGTGCTCGTTGTGGGCCGTGCACTGGTATACCCCCTCGTACGCCTCGGCTTTGCCGCTGCCGCTGATGTCGATGACCAGTGTGCCCGAGTGGGGCTTCATGTTCACTTTTTTGTCCTTGTCGATGTCGAAATGCGTCCCGTTCCTCGTCCACGAGAAGCTGCAGGTGAAGGCAGCCGGTGGTGTCAGTGTTACCGCAAATGAAACAATCGA
>NW_027468565.1:40481457-40508957 GCF_046254945.1 Alosa pseudoharengus | reverse complement strand
GGGAGAAGAGAGGAGGGGAGAGGAGAAGAGGTGGAGGAGAGGAGAAGAAGTGAAGGAGAGCACTAGTTAGAGACAATGGGTGAAATGCAATCACAACAGCAGGCAGTTAAAACAAGTCAATAAAATATGTGGAGACCAGGCTTAAAGACGCTTACACAGACGAGATAATATGTGGAGACCAGGCTTACAGACGCTTACACAGACGAGATAATATGTGGAGACCAGGCTTACACAGACGAGTAGTAAATATGTGGAGACCAGGCTTACACAGACGAGTAGTAAATATGTGGAGACCAGGCTTACAGACGCTTGCACAGACGAGTAAATATGTGGAGACCAGGCTTACAGACGCTTGCACAGACGAGTAGTAAATATTACACTACACAGACGCTTACACAGACGAGTGCAGAGGGCAGAGGGAGATGATGAAATTAGAGTCAAACAACAGCAAGAATCAAAAGATAGGAAAAAGGGAACAACAACTTTTTGGGGAGCTTAAAACAGACCTTTGGGGTACTATGGGATTTAGAACAGACCTTTGGAGTACTGTGGGATTTAGAACAGACCTTTGGAGTACTGTGGGATTTAGAACAGACCTTTGGGGTACTGTGGGATTTAGAACAGACCTCGTACTAAATAGCCATCTGAGAGCAGTGAGGCCTTCAGAAGTGTGACTGGACCACATACAGATGGTCTGTAATGAGCTACATTAGCTAAGACAGGCCTGTGGTGAGTGAGTAGCCCTCTAGACACCGGTGACACACTGGGCTTGTTTAGCCACGTTAATGACGGGCGCTGATGGACATGCCACTTCGTCTGAGCGTATCGATCAGGTCGTATAAATAGCCTTCGCTGAGCACCCTGGTTCGTGCCACTGAAATAGGTCACGTAGCACGTAGCACGTAGCACGTAGCACGTAGCAGTGGTGTGAGCAGTGGTGTGCGCTGTGCAGTGACATGCACACTGAGCTGGTTCCTGCTCTCTCTTAGTCTGTGGCACCAGACTGCTGGAGCTCCAGCGTTACAGCACATGTACACACTCACAGTCTAGATACACACACATGTACACACTCACAGTCTAGATACACACACATGTACACACTCACAGTCTAGATACACATGTACACACTCACAGTCTAGATACACACACATGTACACACTCACAGTCTAGATACACACACATGTACACACTCACAGTCTAGATACACACACATGTACACACTCACAGTCTAGATACACACACATGTACACACTCACAGTCTAGATACACACACATGTACACACTCAGTCTAGATACACACACATGTACACACTCACAGTCTAGATACACACACATGTACACACTCACAGTCTAGATACACACTACACACACATGTACACACTCACAGTCTAGATACGCACACATGTACACACTCACTGAACTGATATGCCATGCTATGTTTGGACATGAAATGTTCCTATTCTTTTTAATTATCATTCTTGTAGTCTCTTTAACCTTTGAATGTGCTGTGTGTGTGCCATGGGAAATGGTGCTAATCGCCGCTAAGTAGCACGTTAAACCATTAATGCAGGACAACCTGCAAAGTGTTCCTGGTAGAGTGAGGAAAACTTGACATCATTTGAGATAGTTGCCATGGAGACCATAGAGAGCTCTCTCTCTGCCTCTCCCCCCTCCCTCTCTCTCTCCCTTTCCAAGGAACACCTTTTTGAAGAAGCTGTTCAGTTGAAAAGAAGAAGAAAAAACGCATGAAGAATGAAGGTGCCAGTCAAACGTCGTGAAACCGAGGGGCTGCCATTGTTGCCCGTCTGCGGCTCGGCCATTAGACCACCATGCGGCCGCTGGCAGACTTCCTGTGAGGGAGACAAAATGACCTGACTCTGGCCCACTCAGCCGACTGGACAATTCAATTTGTACACGTGACAAAACGTGAGAGAGGAAGTGTGGAAGTGTGGTCTTGGGGCGGCGATGGGAAAATGCATTTCCACTGCTCAACATTTGCAGCCATTAGAGGAGCCCTTTAGGCCTCGCCTGTATTAATCTGCCCTCCCTGTAGAACCACAGGACCCCACATGGGGACGTTCTTTTAACCATTAGACGCAGTTTTCAAGTACAAGAGCACACGGGTGGAAAAGAAGATACTATCAAATTACCCTACATGATGCAGACAGCTCCATTGATCCTGGGCTTTCACGTCCTCGTAATCCATCAATTTACAAGTTTGCACTGACACATTCATTATACAGAGAACAACAGAGGCACGGAATGCAATCTCCAAGTCTCTTAAGACATAATTACATCCTCAGCAACACGGCCTCTACCAAAACAAGGCTGACACCTTGCTAATGTGTCAGCTTACAAACAATACAGCCATTCGTTCACGATAACTTCTAGATGGCAGTAATGCTGCAGTCTCTCTACGAGCAGAGCCTACGTCTCTGGCACATTTGGAGGAGTACAATGCCAGAAATAGTCACTTTCTCCATGTGGGGCTACGGAGTGACCTGTTTTCCCTCCTTGCGTTAATGGCCACCCCAGGCTTGCCATGTTCCACTAAGACTATTGAAATGTCAGAGCCCAATCTGTAGCCCATGCCCATCCAATTGGATTGAGTCAAAACGTCAGATCAGTGCGAGATGTTTGCTTTTAATATGCACAACGTGGTGTATGAAGGCAGCGTTTAGATTGACCACAACGTGGTGTATGAAGGCAGCGTTTAGATTGACCTGTCCTCCTCATAAGCAGCATATGACCCCAGGGCACAATATTCATGGCTTTTTCTCTCCCTCTTCCTCTCCCTCTCTCTTTCTCACTCTATCTATCTATTCCTCTTTCTCGCGCCCTTACTCCTCGGAGACCGTGTGTGTGTTTGTGTGTGTGTTAGCATTTGACTCATTTAGCGCTATCCCTGAGCAAACCTTGTGGCCAGAGACTCTCTTCAGGGAAAGGGCAGCATCACTCGCCACAGGCACCAAATCACCAGGCCGGCGTTTGCTCACAGACGGCCTTGGAAAGGCCTTTGGGCCAAGGAGAGAACGCGGCGGGCTAATTCCAGCAACCCACCGGAGACTACGAGCGCTTTGTTCTTGGACTGTGACACAACACTGCGCTTGTTGCTGTGAGCTAACAAGTAAGAAAGCAATAGACCTCGGCCTTCGTATCTTTAAATAAGCACCCCAGAGCTCTGGGATACACACGCTGTAGCTGCCTGATAAACAATTAGAGGGGTCTGTCTCATTCCCACATTGATTTCTCCTCCAGCCAGACCAGAGTCAGCCATGGACGTCAGTGCTAAGCCTCCAGTTATTCTGAACAAATGCTAACATTCTGTCTGTCTAGTCATTACACTGACATGGTGCACCTTCATTTCAACACAAGGTTAATTAAGCCTGTCATATTTCATACGGTACAGAAAGGTGGCAAAGCATCAAAAGTACAATCTGACAGATGTGGTGTGAAAAGAGGTGGGTAAACTTGAATAACCCCTCATCTTGTTAGAAGTCATACCCTTGGGCAAGAATAATCTCATGCAAAAATCCTAATGAACATCTGCAATCACCGTGGTTAAATGTAAATGTAATCAATGTCTCTTGTGATGAATTAAACAGTAGGAACAGGGAAGGTGATTAATGCAGAGGCAAACAAAATTCCATGTGAAATATATTTGCTAGGATGTCAGCTCTTTACTTTAAAACAGCACTACAACTGTAGTATGAATCATTAGTTTAAACGCCCCCTCCTCAGCATCTGAGTAGATGCAGTAAAATAGTGGCCCACCAAAGCCTCAAGGTTGCGGCTCCACTATGAATGCCTTCCTGGCTGTCTGCGTGTGTGAAGGCTCCACTGTGAATGCCTTCCTGGCTGTCTGCATGTGTGAAGGCCAGTGGCTGGGCTGTGGGCACTCACAGCAGGGTCCTGGATGAGCTCCAAAGGGACAGAGCGCGAGAACAGCAGCCTGGACACTGGCTACAACCCCAGGCCTGGACACTGGACACAACCGCAGGCCTGGAGCAGAGAATAACTGACTGTTGACCTAAATCCAAATGCTGGTGTTTTAATGAACACCTTAATGCAGCATATGGTACTCTGGAAAGCATGAAAGACTTTGGGGGAAATAAAATATTCTATTTTCTTCTTTTAAAAAGATACAGACCATGATATGATGTACGATTCTCAATGAGACATTTGAAGATTGAAATACAGTGGCCTCATCTCGTGGGCCCCTTACATCTCACAGCAGCCACACAATGGCATTCCATCAACTGGTCCAGCATACGTTTCCCATAATGCACTCATTAGCTTTTATAATTGGGAGGGTGGTGTGGGTATGCAAATAATTGGAGTGGTTAACATATGAATTGAGGCCCTGTCGCTCATGGAGTGTCCCTGGCTCAAAACAAGCTGTCCCTTTACATGAAGACAGTACGGCACAGCCACCCAACCACCCCCTCACCCCACCCATACAACCCACCACCCCCACCCCCACTCACCACCGCCAGACTCATCTTTTCATTCACACCCCCACTCACCACCGCCAGACTCATCTTTTCATTCACACCCCCACCCGCCAAACTCTTTTCATTCGCTTATCGAGCCGACCTGTTTGGTTCCCTCTCAGCTGGGCTGCTCCCATCAACTCTGCTAGCTGCTCCCTCTAAAGAAACATTCCCTTGAAACAAAGCAGCTTTGGCAAACTTCCTCAGACCACACCACAATACCAGTGAACTCATCTCCATTTCTCAGCGTCTAAAATAGGATAAGCACCCATCAATGGCCAGTGTCTTCTCTGCTTTAGTCCCATTGGGCTAGAGAATGGGGAAGCAAGTTTAATTCGGTGTCTCTCCCCCAGTGAACAGCCCTCCCCTCTAAGGGAAAACACATTGACATTCACTAAGCTCTGTCCAACAGCAGCATCTCCGACTCGCTGCCACGCCAACCATGTTGCTAATGGTGTTGAGGTGTTTGTGAGGAGCACAGCGCTCGCTCGTTAGCATTCATTTGAGCAGCTCACTGCTGCTGTATCAAGATCCATCTTCAGAGCTGAACTAATGCTCTGCTGTGTGACAGCACTTTCATCTTACCCGGCACCTGCTGCACAGACACCAGCATACCCCCACGCTCATGACATTTATACACCTCATACACCTCAATAACTAGCAGTGCAGTAGAGCAAGTGTTAATGAGAGGGTAAGTATGAAGTGTTCAGTGAAAAAAGTTAGAATGATTGAAGCAATAACAAATGATAGAGGAATTTAAAGTAATCCCTGCTGAAAAAACCAGCTAGAAACCAGCTTATGCTGGTAGCTGGTTTTAGCTGGTTTAAGCTGGTCTTTGCTGGTTTTCTTCCAGCTCTTGCTGGTCTTTGCTGGTGTAGCTGGTTGGACCACCAGCTGGATATGCTGGCGTGACCATCTGAGGAAGCTGGTCATGCTGGTTTGACCAGCCTGTCGTGTGGGATACAGCTGGTGCAAGATGGTCATGCTGGTGACCAGCCTGCCAAGCTTGACATTGTTGGTGTAAGATGGTCATGCTGGTTTGACCAACATAAGCTGGCACGCCCAGTTAAACCAGCAGTGTAGACCAGCAACACCAGCTAAAATGACCAGCTTGAGGTGGTATGACAAGCAAAACCAGCTGAATTACCATCGTTAGGTGGGTAAACCAGCTGAAGGTATGTTTTCGCAAGAGATTTGCTGGTCTAGCTGGTCAACCATCATAGGGTGGTCAAACAAGCTGGTCAACAAGCTGGTCAACCAGCAAACCACCTTTAGCTGGTCAGGCTGGTTTTTTCAGTAGGGATAAATACAACCTCCTACATACATTGCAGCTGTTCAAATGTGACAGGTGCTTTTGTCCTGTACCACAGGTGAGAACGTTGTCCAGTCTTTCTGTATGACTTGCTCATGAGCCAACTTTTCCTTTCTTTTTCCCAGGCCAACTTCACGACTTAAGCTTCACCTCATTTCCGTTCAAGATCTCGTTATCATCAACTGTAATCAAGACCTCGGAAGAAGACTCCTGGCTGGCCTTGTGTGACACCTGACCCTCCCAGCAGCACAGGCGGGATCAGGCAGCTCAATCTAAAAAGTCATTACCAGCAGACCAGGGCACCCTGGGACTGGAGCGAGCAGTGCCGTGCAGCAGTTGAACTTGACCCTTCCCTGACCACACGTCCCAGAAGTATCTGCGGAGAGGAAGCGATCACGATCGTCCATAATATAACCACTATGCTATCACGATCGTCCATAATATCACCACTACGCTATCACGATCGTCCATAATATAACCACTATGCTATCACGATCGTCCATAATATCACCACTACGCTATCACGATCGTCCATAATATCACCACTACGCTACACTACGCTATCACGATCGTCCATAACATCACCACTACGCTATCACGATCGTCCATAATATCACCACTACGCTACACTACGCTATCACGATCGTCCATAATATCACCACTACGCTATCACGATCGTCCATAACATCACCACTACGCTATCACGATCGTCCATAATATCACCACTACGCTATCACGATCGTCCATAACATCACCACTACGCTATCACGATCGTCCATAATATCACCACTACGCTACACTACGCTATCACGATCGTCCATAATATCACCACTACGCTATCACGATCGTCCATAATATCACCACTACGCGATCACGATCGTCCATAATATCACCACTACGCTATCACGATCGTCCATAATATCACCACTACGCGATCACGATAATATCACCACTACTTCTTCTTCTGCACTGGGAGGCGCATCGTGTGCAGATGTATATGCAGGACTTTTGAATTCTGTCTTGCATAATCCGAAGTCTTGTCGAGTGCGGTTTGCATGAGTATGCTAATGACGGGCCATTCTTATGGTGATCAGAGGCCCCTTGATTATCATGAACCAACAAGGCGACACAGCCAACAGAAAGTCCAACAAGTCCCCTGTGTAACAAGTCTCCTGCCTCCGTCAGGCATGTTTCACTGTTGCGTTTCATACGAAATCACAGGTCACTGCTCTTTATGCTTACTGCCCTGAATAGACTACTTATTTTTGTACTTCATTGTTCCCTATATTAATTCATACCACATAAAGAATTCTTGAATTTGAATACTTTGTTACCCCCATGGCCTCCAGAGACACGTTTAGTAAATTAGCCTGAAATGCCTTTTGAGAATAAGTCATGAGAAGCTGAGCTAAAATACTTCCAAGACCATTTGGTAACCATGGCAATGGTTCTTTTTGCAGAAATCCATTTCTTCCTTCTGTTCTGCTGACCTTTTCATCCAAATGAAATGAGCATGGCACCCTGATGGACCTTCCCCCACTGCACCCTTCCCCCACAGATTCAGCTAATCTCTCGTCACAGAGGGGGGAGAGGGGAAAAAACTACAATCTCCTATTAAGAATTTTGTTAACTTAATCACAAGGAAAGGAGGGCTTGATAAAAGCAGCTTATTTCACTCCCAAATCTCTGAGTAAGAGCGAGCGTCAAATGAGTTTCTCTTCAGAGTGTTTTAAAGTTGAGTTCGATCCTAAATGAGTCTCTTAGTGTGAGGATGAGAGTAGGAAAAAGAAAGTGCTACGGATGCTTTGATTCTGAATGTGTCCCCCTCTCCCCCCCCCCCCAGCACCCCCCCTGCATACCCCAGCATACCCCCCTGCATACCCCCTGCATACCCCCCTGCACCCCCCCAGCATACCCCCCTGCATACCCCCTGCACCCCCCAGCACCCCCCAGCACCAGGATGTTATTGCAAGAGATGGGTGCTGAAGAGAAGACATACAGTTAACCTCACGGCCAAAATATCTGATCTGTCACTAAGCCCTTTCATGCAAACATGTGAGGTCACTCTAGCGCCGTCCGAGCTCAATGGCCATTGTGTCCTGGGCTTTGGGATGTGCTGATGCGCAGCACTGGTCCTTTCGGCTATCTGGCCACACCATTGTGCTAACGGTGACACCCCCAGCAGCAGAAGTTTCCTCATTCCCATATGAGTACAATACGACAGCCATAGGGACAATGTATGTGTATCTCAAACTGAAGCTGATAAAAAAGACAAAATTACACAGACTTTTTAGCTGACTGCTTGCCCATTTGAAAAATCCATGCTGAGGACCTTCCTTTACCCGCAACCAAAAAGGATTTTCCTGATCAATTAAAAATGGGGAGGAAACACAAAATAAAATGTGGCTAAAATAAAATATATCCGACACTGAAGTTATGTACTTTCAAAGCCCAATTGGCAGGTTACACGCACAACATCGCTCTAGTCTGGGGCATGTATTAAGACGCACAAAATCAGCCATCGGAAATGGCAGGCCGTCTTCCCACTTTGCATAATGAAAGTGATGTGGCACAGGTGTGCGCGCTGAAAAAACAGCGCTCGAGTGACAAGAGGGACAAGCCTGCACCTGGACCACACACGGCTCTGGCTGTCACACTGACCAAACCAGGCAGCCACACACGGCTCTGGCTGTCACACTGACCAAACCAGGCAGCCACACACGGCTCTGGCTGTCACACTGACCAAACCAGGCAGCCACACACGGCTCTGGCTGTCACAGCGGAAAGCTGTGCTTGACGGGCCACCAACATCAGGCCAAGACAAGCAGCATGCATCTCCATTTTATGATCAATAACCCTCAGAATCCATTTCTGTGAATAACGCTGATTTAGCAGCCATGCTACTGTAAGGCAGAGAGGAAGTGCAGTGTGTGTCACCATATTGGATTTCCTTTCTCTTCTGCACCTGCTGAAGGCTTTGGCTGATTGCATGAAGTGGACTAAGGAAGGATGTGGCAATCCTCAGTAACCACAACAAAAAAAATCTGTGAGAAAGTCCTGTGAGAAAGTTTCCTTAAGGGTGGGCTAGATTGGATGGAAGGAGTGGGGGTGTGAGGTGTGTGTGTGGGGGGGGGGGCTGTGGTGTAGAGTGGACACAGTCTTGTTGAAAAGTTCACAGCATCGCTGCATTCACAGTACCCGCAACACAAAAGCCTTTCTCCCTCTCTCTCTCTCCCTCCCTCTCTCTTTCTCCCACCCTCTCTCTCTCTCCCTCCCTCCCTCTCTCTTTCTCCCACCCTCTCTCTCTCTCCCTCCCTCTCTCTCTCCCTCCCTCCCTCTCTCTTTCTCCCACCCTCTCTCTCTCTCCCTCCCTCTCTCTCTCTCCCTCCCTCTCTCTTTCTCCCACCCTCTCTCTCTCTCCCTCCCTCTCTCTTCTCTCTCCGTCGGCCCCTGCCTCACAGCTCCACCTGCGCTCTTCAAAAAGGGGGTCGCCTCGGAGGAGGTCCACCCGCGAGACCCCACTCCACTCGGCCACAATCAAGTGAACAGTACACCGCCCTGGTCCCCAGGAAATGGCATCAGAGAGCGCCGCTCTGCCCCTCCTCCACAGCCTCCATTGTACGGCCAGGAGCCCATGTAACACTGTAAGAGAGACTCCTCATTAGTCTTCCACCCAGAGACACTTTGGTTCCTTTGTGTCGCTCACGGACTAATCAGGTTCCCTGCCTGAGCAGAGTGGGGGGGGGGGGGGGGGGGGTCACGGGAATGAAATGGTATTACTTGTGAGCAGGTGAGAGTGAGTAGTATGTTGGTGACAGTTTTGGCCTGTTTTGTTCCTACATACTGTACTTTTGGTCTCTTCCACTCCTGCTGTATTGAATAGAGTGAGCTTCTGAGTTTATCAGAGAACTCTGGATGTAACTTTAGATGAAAATGCACAGATTGCATTCCTTGAAGAATGATACGATTTTATCCCAACAGGATTTGTGTGGTTGTTGACTGTGGTATGGTAGAGTGCACCCAGGGAAGTAGTGATGTAACTGGGCAACTCTCTACTCCTCTCCTCTCCTCTCTACTCCTCTCCTCTCCTCTCTACTCCTCTCCTCTCCTCTCCTCTCTACTCCTCTCCTTTCCTCTCTACTCCTCTCCTCTCCTCTCCTCTCTACTCCTCTCCTCTCTACTCCTCTCCTCTCCTCTCCTCTCCTCTCTACTCCTCTCCTCTCCTCTCCTCTCCTCTCTACTCCTCTCCTCTCCTCTCTACTCCTCTCCTCTCCTCTCCTCTCTACTCCTCTCCTCTCCTCTCTACTCCTCTCCTCTCTACTCCTCTCCTCTCCTCTCCTCTCTACTCCTCTCCTCTCTACTCCTCTCCTCTCCTCTCTACTCCTCTCCTCTCTACTCCTCTCCTCTCCTCTCCTCTCCTCTCTACTCCTCTCCTCTCCTCTACTCCTCTGCTCTCCTCTCTACTCCTCTCTACTCCTCTCCTCTCCTCTCTACTCCTCTCCTCTCTACTCCTCTCCTCTCCTCTCCTCTCCTCTCCTTCCCTCCCCCACTGAGACACAGCAGGTGAATACTAATTATTTCCCCTTTACTGCTCACCAAAAGCACCGGCCATCCAGTTTTAGACAGAGAGACGACAAACAATGCGCCTTTCAAAGTGTGAGAAAATCAAATCAAGCCTTTTGTGGGGGTGTGGCTGTGGAGAGGGAGGGGTCAGGGATCAGCCCTGACCTCCTTGTGGCGTCGTCCCGCCAGCACGCAGGCAGGAGCGCCTGCCAGGGTCGCCATTGCTACACGCTGGTCAGATGCTACATGGACTGCTGCTTCAACTATCTGGACTGAATTGAGCAAAAGTTTCTTTAGCGATAACCACTGAGCTGATGAAATTGTAACAACCTTACAGCAAAGTGTATGAAAATAGACAATGCTTTCTGATGTGATTAGTATTCATATACTTCATTCTAATTATATTTATCTTGGTTTCAATACTCTCCCACGTGGGCATGAAGATGAGACTGTGCAAGTGAATCTCGTGATATAAAAACATGGAAATAAGGAACCGGCTTGGATGATCGGTGATTACATTTCCGTAAGCAAAGGCCTGTTTTCCTCCCAACTAAGGATGAATGAGAATTCCTCTGTTCATATGCAAATTCCTACAAACAGTCCAAAGAAAGTAACACTCCTTTCAAGACCGACCTGAGCAAACTATCATTTGAATTGCAAACAAGGTCCCCGTACTCCAGAATCTCATTCCTCCATTTGCTTAGGGGCTAATTTCCAGACGACTTTGAAGTAATAAATCTTATTAGCCTCAAAACAACACGGGTTTAAATTGACTAGTGGTTGTTATCGGTCTAGAGTAGATCAAATGATGCTAATGAACACGAGATAAAGACACAGAGATTCACTAACTTGATAATAAGTCAAGCTCTTTTAAGTCCGTTTTACATGTAGAAGCACTCTGTCAGCATTTAAGCTCGTTTAAGTCTGTTTTACATTTAGAGGCACTCTGTCAGCATTTAAGCTGTTTCTGCAGCAACACACACTGCATCCCGCTGATCACACACATCCTTGGAGTCAAATATGTGGTGTGGAAGAAAAGGCCTGGACACAAGACCTCATTGACCACTCACTGTCCACTGAGCTGTGCGCCGAGCCAAGCTCTCTGCACAGCTGACTGCCCGTCCAAAGCATCTCTGAGTCAATGAAGAGTTCACCGGTGACCCATGATGAATGTGTGGGTTAAGTAGATGAGGAACTAAGTTCACAAGCACCGGAACGCTGACATTACACCACAACATAAAACACTGCCACATACAAAACTGCCACATAGAACACTGCCACATAGAACACTACCACATAGAACACTGGCACATAGAACACATAGAACACTACCACATAGAACACTGCCACATAGAACACTACCACATAGAACACTGCCACATAGAACATGGCCACATAGAACACATAGAACACTGCCACATAGAACACATAGAACACTGCCACATAGAACACTGCCACATAGAACACTGCCACATAGAACACTACCACATAGAACATGGCCACATAGAACACTACCACATAGAACACTGCCACATAGAACACATAGAACACTGCCACATAGAACACTGCCAATGCATCAATGATCAGCAACAACATGCACAGTCCAATATGGTGAGTAAACTATCATTTCATTTCTTATTCAATTTCCTTATGTGAACCTCATTCAACAAAATGACGAGTATTATGCAGATTATGACATTGTCCATTTCAACAGACCAATTAGCTGGATGTCTGTTGTGCAACGGAGTTATGCACTTAAACACAAATGTCCGAAAATCGCTGTGTTTACTCCACTAAGCTACAGGGCACTACAATGTTTGCACGCTAGCGTGACAATAAAATGGATGACAAACGTAAGAGAGCATCAAAGTGTTTGCTAATGGTGGCGGCGTCCACCCATAATGGCTTCCATCCCATAATCTGCCAGCCACAGTCCATTATAGAGGGCAGCAGCACAGCTGGACAGATGTGGGTTTCCACGGCGACGGGTAATGGGGTCATCCAGCACCCTCAGAGACGAGCTGCCGCTGTGCACCAGTCAGACCCACTCGCTTCTGCCCGAGTGCACTTCAGCGACACCACGACCCAGCGACACCACAACCCAGCGACATCACGACCCAGCGACCAAGCGACACCACGACCCAGCGACACCACGACCCAGCGACCAAGCGACACCACGACCCAGCGACACCACGACCAAGCGACACCACGACCCAGCGACCAAGCGACACCACGACCCAGCGACACCACGACCCAGCGACACCACGACCCAGCGACCAAGCGACACCACGACCCAGCGACACCACGACCCAGCGACACCACGGCCCAGCCCAGCCCAGCATTAAATGGAATGTATGCCAGGCCAACCCAAATATCATTTTATAAGCGACTCAGGCATGAGGTAGAAGGCTCACTCAGGCATCCCAGAACCTTCGTGATAGTTCTCTCAGTGTGATAAGCAATTTAAAGGCTGTTAATGCATTATGATGCATTATGGGATATACAGTATACACATCATATCTATAGTACGATTATGTCTTTTAGCTCAACAGATTTGATCAGCTTAAACCAGATAGCAAACACGTTATGTAATGGGTCAGTCTATACTATCCATACAAGAACATACACATTCAGTTCCCTTCAGTTCAATTCAGCACTGTGTGAGGCTGACCGCTCCAGCAAGACTTCAGCAGAGTCGCCACCAGAGAGCTCCTCTGTAAACTCAGGAGTGGACGGGGAGACGTTTATAGAGCCATTCAAATTCAGACGGAGCGAGCAAACTTGGCCTTCGACCATGAACCAAGATTAATGAGCACATCAATCACAGCATTTCTCTCAACGCTGTTTACAAATAGCCAGCGGAGAGAGGGAGTGAACTGAGAAGTGGACCATATATTCCGCAGAATGTGTCAATATCCTGTCAAATCGGATTTGTTCCGAGACTTGTGGCGATTACACGTGACGGTCCAGTGCCGCTTACAGTCCCAGGAGACTTGTTTGGTTTGGTTGGGCAGTTGTGGACATGCATAAAGACACAATGAGGGCCACTGAGTTCTGGATGTATTGATGGATGGATGACTAATAGCAAGAAAAGATAGTGAGTCTGAGAGAAAGGTGCAGGCTGTGAAAGAGAGAGGAGGAGAAAAGAGAGCTAGAAAGAAAAGCCAGAAAGAGAGACAGAAAGAAAGAGGAAGAATAAAGATGGGCATGAGACCCCCAACGTGGACCGGCATCCCTTGGCCTCGCGTCTCCATCTGTTCAACTGCAGCCCTCAGCCTGGCAAGTCTGGCACAGCTTCCTCCTGAGGTGGGGGGCTGTCCCCTCTCCCACCCCTGCTTCCTCCTGAGGTGGGGGGCTGTCCCCTCTCCCACCCCTCCCAGCCTCTTCAGAGGAGAGAGACCATATCAAAGCCACAGCAGTACTCCGCCACCGTCCATCCATCCATACATCCATCCATCAATCCATCCATGCATCCATCCATCCATCCATCCATCCATGCATGCATGCCTTAACCACTTCTGGGGGGTGCCGAAGGGTCTGCACGATGCTACCGCTCCATCTGCTAGCTGGTGTTTGTGTTGGTGGGACGGCTAATCCCACCCATACTGGGGTTTAATCACATCGCCTTCTCACCTGCTGAGAGCAACCTGCCTCTGCGCTCACGAGGACTAATCCACTCCGCAAGGAGGCTACACTATAGAAGCCCGCAAGGTTACACATTCCACTTGGACGCCTTATCAACGAGACTCCGTTCTCTTAAAGGGGCTCGTAGAGAAGGCCAGCAGCCGAGGGAGAGCATGGAAAAGGTCGGATTTGCTGGCTTCTTGTCTTGATTATGTAAATTGAAGCCTGACTTTGAGTGTGGTGTATTTTCTGCGTTGGCTGAATGAAGCCTTTCATGCTTCAAATCACATTGGGGAGAAAGTGATTGCGAAAGTGCACAAGAGCCGAAGATTGATTGAGGAACTGCATAATTTGTTGTCTATGTTCATGTCTGAATCCACAAGGAATTGCTTCTGTTGAGATGGATAAAATAACTTCTGCAACTGAATAATTTTTGAACATGGAATTTCCAATGAATCATTTTAATGTTAACAATATGGAATTTCCAATGAATCATTTTAATGTTAACAATATGGAATTTCCAATGTAAATGTGATACTAAAGCGAATCCATGTCACAGAATGAGGGAGAGAAAATGGCCAGTTAGCATTTAAAAGTTCCAGGACCCTTTCAATATCACAGAGTTCAACCGAGTTCAGCTGTTCTACAGCACAAGCAAATGAAATAGTAAATCAACTCATTTATTCACTATTTTTTGTCTCAGTCTTTAGAGGCTCACTGTCCCAACCTTCCTGTCATTAACAAAACACACAAACCACAACCTGCATGTGAGCAGAGAACACACACGGACATGTAGACAAAAGACTCCTGAGGTAAACATCAACCGGGGGGGGGGGGGGGTTCTGCTGTGAGCAACTCTGAATGCGAGGGCGAACAAAGCCTTTTCACCTGACTGTTTTTCAAACTGCCGCATCAGACTACAGGCCCTACCCACTGACATTTCTACACCCCCCCCCCTCCTCTCCTCTCTCCTCTCTGTGTAAAAAGTGTGGACTCAGCCAGTCTGTGTACAGCAGTAATGACCACCACCAGGGAGAAATAAAAGACTTGACTGTCTCTTAGTCTGAGACTATGACATGCTTAACTGAACTGAATCACACAGTTTTCGACCCAGGCCAGAGAAATCCTTGGCAAAAAATAACACTATTTTCACAACATCTTTGCCTTGGTCTAGAGTCCGTGTAAGCCTCACCTCATTATATGAAAACTGACATAGTGCTTGTGATTGTATCATTTCGAAAGATTCACAACTAAGTCAACACCAAAACATTTCTAAAAACAGCACTAAACACATTTCTAAAAACAGCACTAAACACAGTTTTAAAACAGCACTGAACACAGTGTTAAAACAGCATTGAACACTGTTAAAAACAGCATTGAACACAGTGTTAAAACAGCACTGAACACAGTGTTAAAACAGCACTGAACACAGTGTTAAAACAGCACTGAACACAGTGTTAAAACAGCACTGAACACTGTTAAAAACAGCACTGAACACAGTTTTAAAACAGCACTGAACACAGTGTTAAAACAGCATTGAACACTGTTAAAAACAGCACTAAACACAGTTTTAAAACAGCACTGAACACAGTGTTAAAACAGCATTGAACACTGTTAAAAACAGCACTGAGCAGTGTTAAACATGTTTATGGTGGTGCAGCCTGAAATACTGGCAGCAGGATGGACAGAGGCAAGAGGTACTGATGCTCAGTGAAATGGCAGCAGCGTCCCAGAGCCGCGACAGCTTTCTTTCTCTTTTTTAATTTTTTCAAATACAGCACGGGTGACTCGGAGGGTGAACCAGTCGTTTTTTGCCCTGGGAACATTGATTCATTATCATGTGAAAGTATTCATTCCTCATGCGTGAAATCACACAGGGAAGTGTTGGAAATTGATTACATTAATGTGCTCTGCTAATGGCATGGATGGGGAATGGTGACTCACTAGAAAAAAACATGCTTTTCAAAAAAGAGGATTTTTACACTGGCTTTCATTCAGACTCAGCGTGCCCCATCCATGCTTGAACCGGATGACTCGAAGTGCAAAAATGTAGATACAACCATTGTGTTTGATAACACACCTCACATATGAAAATCCCTTTTGTAGCCAATGTTATAGGGATTCCCTGGACAGCAGGTTTAGAGGTTGGTC
The DNA here is from genome assembly GCF_046254945.1 of Alosa pseudoharengus. Classification (NCBI taxonomy): domain Eukaryota; kingdom Metazoa; phylum Chordata; class Actinopteri; order Clupeiformes; family Clupeidae; genus Alosa; species Alosa pseudoharengus. Next base: position 40,492,814 of record NW_027468565.1, on the reverse strand, counting down.
AGTAGCACTTACCTCAGGAGAAGGTCCAGTTTCCACTCCTGTCCTGTCACCACTTGTCCTCTGCCTGACCTCTGAGCTGGACACTGCAACCTAAAAACACAACAACACAGGCGATCAGTTCTGTCATCACACGAGAACCATGGAACACAGCATTGATACTGTCACTCAAAAACATTACTAAATCATTGAGAAGTTACATACATTTGCATGTGCATTAATAACATACATTGACATATGTCTGTAAGAGTTTATTCAGTGATGATTTGATATAGTACAGCCTATTAGGTGGCACACATCGACCCAAACACTTGAACAGTTTTGATCAAAATAGCATTAGCATGGCGATACAAAATCATCGGATGTTCTAGAGAAGGTTTAGGTAACACATATGAGGTGTTTCCTTTTGGTTTGTATAAATAAACCATAAGTAAGCTGTGTAATATGCAATTCCAGCTCTGACAACAATCAACGACGACTATCAGCGTACATAAGGACTAAATGAACCCTGAAATTCATGAACACGCACAACCTGTTTTTGCTACGGGGCTGACATTTGTTTCCCAAGATGAATGTACCGCTTCAGCGTGCACCACGATGTACGTTCTGCATGCATAGCGACTTCGCTCTGATTCAGGCAAATCCCCTGTCAAAGGCCCTCATCTCCCCTCTCCACAATTCAGAGAGCATCTATTCCATCAGGGGGTTTCCACATGATCCATAGTTCAGGCCGTGGTGTGTAATCTATGCTAGACCATTCTCCATGCCACTTTAATCATGCAGCGAGGAGGGAAAACTGACCAAAGAATGCTTTTGATACATGGGCCAGTAATTCTACCTGACATACCAGACATTGTAGCAATCTATGGTAGAAAGAAAGTGTGAAAAAGGTGTGTGTGTGTGTGTGTGTGTGTGTGTGTGTGTGTGTGTGTGTGTGTGTGTGTGTGTGTGTGTGTGTGTGGCCTCCCACTACGCTCGTCTATGGCCTGCTCCATCAGTTGAAAGCTGTTCACTGCTGCTCTAACAGGCTCACTGGTAAAAATGTCTGTCACCATGCACGCCGAGACACCAGGTGAAATCGATGCAAGAAATGATTGAAGTAGCCAATCCGCCTCTGCCTCCAGCCAGGCTTATCAACCTCCAGGGACCAGCCTAAACGAGAGGTGGGAAACGGACGCAGATAACCGGCCTAAACGAGCCAGAGTGCCGTTTCTTCCTCTCTCATCAACACACACGGCACGAAGCAATGACGCCATTTAAAACATGTCCTTGCCTCAACATCTGAGAGTTTCATCTGGAAACCACAAGCTATACATTACAGAGCACATTAACAGTCAAGTCCCGCTATTAGATTTACACACTTCTTATCTGTTACAATGATCTGCATGCAGCCCTGTGTTGCTGAGCAAGATGGCCTCAGCTGCTTTCTATGTGCTGGTATCTGGAGAAAAGAGGCGCAGAGTTTTGCTTTTTACGCCCTGACCACAATTCCACATTTCATAGCAGACATCTAATTAGGAGCCCGAGGCCATGCTTAGAGATATCAACACCACAATTCCACACAGAGAAAGAATACGGCCTGATAGAATGAAGCTGTCAAAAGTGAGTTAAAAAAGGCTCCAATCTGGCTGTTTCGCTACTCTCACTGGGAAGGATCCACTGCCGGTGAAATCTGTTTAACAAAGCTTTACTCCTTTTATTAGATCAAACCATGCAATGGAACGGCACATATTCTTTCAAACATAATGCACATGATGTGCCTGGTTCGTTTGAAAAACCGATGTCAAGTTCCAGGCATTGAGTCTGTGGTCATGGAATGGACAGGAGAGAACAGACATGTACAGTGAGGATGATGTACATGCTGGCGGAGGCCATGATGCTTTTACTCAATTGGGGGTTAATCTATAGGCCTGCATGGCATGCCACCTCTCACTGCATATTATTCACTTGGGGGTTAATCTATAGCCCTGCATGGCATGCCGCCTCTCACTGAGTGCATGTTGAAATCTGTCAATGAAAATGTTGTCCGGAGGTTTTAGACAACTCTCATGTGTATGCACCACCCCGCACATAACTGGGGATGGAATGGGATGATTGATGTGCTTTCTGAGTGTCAGCTCCCCCTCATTAGAGGCGCGTGAGCACTCGGCACTCCGGTTAGCAACAGCTGTTTTTCTCGTTAAGCCTCCAATGCCCAATTCTCTCAAGGGGACCAAACTACAGCCTGAGCTCTCTGTTGCTACTATGGCGATAAGTCACACACGCGCGCGCGGGAGCACGGGCGCACACGCGCACACACGCACACACGCACACACACACACACACACACATTGCGATAAGTCGGATAGAGGTGCTGATGGAGGTCGGAGTCTAGATAGATAGATAGATACTTTATTGATCCCTAGTGGAAATTCAAAGGTCTCGGTAGCATACAGACATCACACACAGCATGCACTTACAGCAGAAATTGTAAATATAAGTATAAGTAAACATAAAACCAAACTCTACTGTACAATAGAGACAGTAGAAGATAAGAAAAATAACAAAACTAAATACTAAATTTACTATATAAATTAAATAGTCTTTATCAGCATGCACCGTTGCCATACGCACGTTCACAGAGTTCGTCAGATAACCGGACTTGTATCAGAATCCAGTCCACATTCAGCCTACCAGGCAGGCAATTTGAATACTAAGCACAGAAATTACATGGTGGATCGTGAAATACCGACAGATTTTTTTAAAGTCGGATGAGACAAGTGCGCGTAATGGATGGGTACCAGTGATCATTTCAGAAGCATGTACCATAAAAGACTTCGGTGATGATGTCGTCCAGGAGAGGAAACACGTCCTCTCATTAATGGAAGAGTAGACATATAATTCTAATCAACCAAAGCATATCAGTTAATTAACTGAGATGGAACCAGTAGCAGAAATGAAAGCAGTTAGACACCATCAAATGTAAACGAATTAAGTGGACTCGAGGCTTATCGCTTTCTCTGAGCATTCTCTCCTGCTTGCAGAAGGTTGAAGAATGCAAGGCATGATCTGACAGAGTAGCCGACTAGAGCGTCTTCACATGCACCTGCCTGCCCTAAGCGGAGCATCTCAGCAGCTTAACGTTACATGAAAACTACGTCAATTACAAGCAACTATTTATGAAACTTACCGAAAATCCGATGCAAACAGAGTAGCCTTCGTTGTAACGCTAGTATCCAACAGTTTTTTTTCCTGATGTGATTATGTCCACATGTTAACGATCACGTAGGCATCTAAGTTTGTGGAGTTAACGATGTGATTCACGCTGGCCTGTGACAGTCTGACAGGGCAGTCGTTCCCATTCAGGCATGCAAACACTGAGCCAGGCCGCTCCACCCAGACCCTCCCTCTGGGTCGCCTCTCTCAGTGGGATTAAAACAAGCTTTTGTCTCCGCACAATAAGGGTTAAACATTTCCTGGTATCATGTGTGCTTCGGTAGAGACCCTAAATTTTACAGCATCACGGTTTATGTGTGTCGGCGCTTCACTGCTTTTCTCCCCATAGTGCTAACAAAATAACAAAACATTAATGTGAAAACGAAAAAAAATCATAGACATTTCTGAACTGTTCACAGAACACAGTTCTCTGAAACAATCAATAAACGATCTAACCCAGTGGGCCACTGGTTTAATGTCTCTAGTGGCACATTTAAGAGGAACTTCGACTTTCTCTTGTCCCCAACTGTGCCAGACAGGTCTACAGAAGAACTTTACAAACACTGAGTAAAGTGGCCCCTGCCTGAGGCATAAGTTTAGACTTCCTTTCCCATCACACTCACCACTACAGTAGCCCACAACAGAGAGGTGACCCACGTTCAGTAGGTCACTCAACAGATGGCCCACACAACTCAATCCAGCTGATTCGCCGCACAGGAAGTTGGTTTATTGCTGACTCCTAGCTGATATTATTGCCACCATTAAAAAGAGTGATGAGAAAAAGCTCTTTGACGTCCGTTAGCTATGGTTGCACGGCACAACAATGGCCTGAGCTCCCCCTTTGAAAGTGTCACCATTCTCTCTGACTTGCTGGAATAATACACCCTTTACACAAAAGCACAGAAAATGTAACATAATCTCCCTCAATGTGCATTGTCCACCGGCCAGGACAATGATTTGAGCTCAGATCTACTAACCAGGACAATGATTTGAGCTCAGATCTACTAACCTACTAGAACTCCCAGATTTCCGTTTCCCTTTGGGTTGTGCACCTCTGAAGCAGCCAAATATACAAGAAGCACACGCTGTATACATTGCTCTGCTGGGCTAGAAGCAGCCAAATATACATTGCTCTGCTGGTCTGGACGCTGTATACATTGCTCTGCTGGTCTGGACGCTGTATACATTGCTCTGCTGGTCTGGAACAGCGCAGTGTCCAGAGCTTGGAGCAAGCGTGCCCAATGACCTCATCACATGGCCAGTGTTGCATGTCACTTCATGCCATTGAGTCTCTGTGGAACCAGAACATGTGCTCCCAAAGCTGTGAGAAAAAGCCCAGGGACTCGCGCAGCCTTAAGGCCCATTGCTCATCTTTGACAGCAAACTGACCACTAATGCGGAGGATACTATGGCACCGTGCCGCATATCAAAGTGTGTATTAATCCAGTGCATACATACATCTCCACGGCTCATTTAGCTTCACCAAAACTCATTATTGACCAGACTTCTCCTAACAATGGTCAGTATGTGTAATCCCGGTGATGAATGATTATTATGAGCTATGGATTGTGATATGAAAGGAATGAAGCTGGCCACATGGCATAGAGGGGGGCAGGGGCGTGATTGACCAGGTCTAATGGACATTATTTCTGCACAGTGGCTCTGTTGAGCGGACACACTAGGTGCTCCCCGACGGCCCATTCCGATCTCAGACACACACTGCGTGCACACACACTGCGGCGTGGTGGCCACCCTCTGGGAGCTTTGTAGAGGCGGCCATGAAAGACACACACTTCAATGGCAACTTTCCTACTGCTACAAAGTTCAGCCTGAGACCCACAAGGCCCCTCTATATGCGAATGACACATTAGAGAGTGTGTGTGTGTGTGTGTGTGTGTGTGTGTGTGTGTGTGTGTGTGTGTACGTGTGTGTGTGTGTGTGTGTGTGTGTGTGTGTGTGTGTGTGTACGTGTGTGTGTGTGTGTGTGTACGTGTGTACGTGTGTGTGTGTGTGTGAGTGAGACAGAGAGGGGGGGGAGACTCTGATGGGGTTCTCTATTCAAAGAGTTGAATGGAGGTGCAATGCCATTGGCTGAGAGTGAAAGAGAGAATAAGAGATTGAATTCTCTCAAGGGCGTTGGAGTGGGTTGTGATGGGGGCATAACTCCTGAAATACTTTACTGCTGCCCACGAAAGCAGACCAAGCAGGACTAGCGAAGATGGAGTGCTGATTGTTTTTCTGCAATGTCTGGTTGTCAAGGTCCACAAACAAGACACAGCTTTGTCCCTACACTAGTGGTATCTCTATAGAAGTGATCATTCCTAGTTCCCTTTTCTCTGCCAGATGTCTCTTCAAAAGCATTCTCCCTTTTCATTTGTCTCAACGATCAGTGTTCTGCTCCTGCATTGAGCTCCTGTTTGCTCGGCCTCTTTATGGAGTCCAAACGCATTACTGAGTTCATGCAGTTCAGTCCGTTTAAAAACATTGTGAGTAGAAGAAAAACACATTCCAACACTGACAGGTTTCTCCACTCAGGATTGTTTTATATACTGTATGTGTGTCCTATTCAATATGTCTGCTGTTCCTGTTCTCTGGTTCTCCTGCTCTGAGGCACTAGCGCTGAATGTGGGTTAATTTGAGTGGGAGTATGGGAGCACTTATCAATACAGCCAATCAAACGCATGCCTTCAAATGAACACTACGCCTCAGTGGGGATTCCTAGGCTTGGTTTAAGAATCACGTCTCGTAATTTCAAACACACACCCCTCCCACCCCCTCAGACTAATGTGGCCTGCATGATATGGCTCTGGCTCAGATAAAAGTGAAAAACAATTATCCGGCGCTTAAGGAGAAATTTACATGAGTTTTGGACGGGAGCTGAAAGTAAGGACGCGGGGGTCAACACGGCCCCTCGGCTTTTTGTCAGGGCGAACAGAGGCCCGGCCGGGCCCACCCCTGCTCCACACACACACACACACACACACACACAGCACCAAGGCCAGGGGATGGCCTCCGTTTCCATGGTGCTGTGGGGGAGTCACACACCCAACAAGAGAGAGTGAGAGAGGAAAAGAGAGGGGGGATGAGGGAGAGGAGAAGAAATAAAGGGGGGGGGGGGTAAAAGAAAGAGATGGGGTAAAAAGAGAAAGAGGGAGAGAGAGGAGGAAGGATAGAGAGAGACAGGGAGAAGTGCTGCACCATTCAAAGCGCATGTATTCTTTTGAGAAGCTGATATAGCACCCACACAGCCCAGCCTTTCAGCAGGGTTAAGAGCCTCAGCTGCCCTGTATCGTATTTCACCTCGACTCAAAGGGCCAAGTTAACAAGATATCAAACAACGGCCACAGCCTGGGTTACCAACAAAGGTCACGGGACATGCTAAAGCACTTCAGAGACTTGCATTAGGACAGACTTGCATTAGGACAGGCTTGCTGCATTAGGACAGGCTTGCATTAGGACAGGCTTGCATTAGGACAGGCTTGCTGCATTAGGACAGGCTTGCATTAGGACAGGCTTGCTGCATTAGGACAGGCTTGCTGCATTAGGACAGGCTTGCATTAGGACAGACTTGCATTAGGACAGGCTTGCTGCATTAGGACAGGCTTGCATTAGGACAGGCTTGCTGCATTAGGACAGGCTTGCATTAGGACAGGCTTGCTGCATTAGGACAGGCTTGCTGCATTAGGACAGGCTTGCATTAGGACAGGCTTGCTGCATTAGGACAGGCTTGCATTAGGACAGGCTTGCATTAGGACAGGCTTGCTGCATTAGGACAGGCTTGCATTAGGACAGGCTTGCTGCATTAGGACAGGCTTGCATTAGGACAGGCTTGCTGCATTAGGACAGACTTGCATTAGGACAGGCTTGCTGCATTAGGACAGACTTGCATTAGGACAGGCTTGCTGCATTAGGACAGGCTTGCATTAGGACAGGCTTGCTGCATTAGGACAGGCTTGCTGCATTAGGACAGGCTTGCATTAGGACAGGCTTGCTGCATTAGGACAGACTTGCATTAGGACAGGCTTGCTGCATTAGGACAGGCTTGCTGCATTAGGACAGGCTTGCATTAGGACAGGCTTGCTGCATTAGGACAGGCTTGCTGCATTAGGACAGGCTTGCTGCATTAGGACAGGCTTGCTGCATTAGGACAGGCTTGCATTAGGACAGGCTTGCTGCATTAGGACATGCTTGCATTAGGACAGACTTGCATTAGGACAGGCTTGCTGCATTAGGACAGACTTGCATTAGGACAGGCTTGCTGCATTAGGACAGACTTGCATTAGGACAGACTTGCATTAGGACAGGCTTGCTGCATTAGGACAGGCTTGCTGCATTAGGACAGGCTTGCTGCATTAGGACAGGCTTGCATTAGGACAGGCTTGCTGCATTAGGACAGGCTTGCATTAGGACAGACTTGCATTAGGACAGGCTTGCTGCATTAGGACAGACTTGCATTAGGACAGGCTTGCTGCATTAGGACAGACTTGCATTAGGACAGACTTGCATTAGGACAGACTTGCTGCATTAGGACAGGCTTGCTGCATTAGGACAGGCTTGCTGCTTTAGGACAGACTTGCATTAGGACAGGCTTGCATTAGGACAGGCTTGCTGCATTAGGACAGACTTGCATTAGGACAGGCTTGCATTAGGACAGGCTTGCTGCATTAGGACAGGCTTGCTGCATTAGGACAGACTTGCATTAGGACAGACTTGCATTAGGACAGGCTTGCTGCATTAGGACAGACTTGCATTAGGACAGGCTTGCATTAGGACAGGCTTGCTGCATTAGGACAGACTTGCATTAGGACAGGCTTGCATTAGGACAGGCTTGCTGCATTAGGACAGGCTTGCTGCATTAGGACAGGCTTGCTGCATTAGGACAGACTTGCTGCATTAGGACAGGCTTGCATTAGGACAGGCTTGCATTAGGACAGACTTGCTGCATTAGGACAGGCTTGCTGCATTAGGACAGGCTTGCTGCATTAGGACAGACTTGCTGCATTAGGACAGGCTTGCATTAGGACAGGCTTGCTGCATTAGGACAGACTTGCTGCATTAGGACAGGCTTGCATTAGGACAGGCTTGCTGCATTAGGACAGACTTGCTGCATTAGGACAGGCTTGCATTAGGACAGGCTTGCATTAGGACAGGCTTGCTGCATTAGGACAGGCTTGCTGCATTAGGACAGGCTTGCATTAGGACAGGCTTGCATTAGGACAGGCTTGCTGCATTGCTGCATTAGGACAGACTTGCTGCATTAGGACAGGCTTGCATTAGGACAGGCTTGCTGCATTAGGACAGGCTTGCTGCATTAGGACAGACTTGCTGCATTAGGACAGGCTTGCTGCATTAGGACAGGCTTGCTGCATTAGGACAGGCTTGCATTAGGACAGGCTTGCTGCATTAGGACAGACTTGCTGCATTAGGACAGGCTTGCATTAGGACATGCTTGCTGCATTAGGACAGGCTTGCTGCATTAGGACAGACTTGCTGCATTAGGACAGGCTTGCATTAGGACATGCTTGCTGCATTAGGACAGGCTTGCTGCATTAGGACAGGCTTGCTGCATTAGGACAGGCTTGCTGCATTAGGACAGACTTGCATTAGGACAGGCTTGCTGCATTAGGACAGGCTTGCATTAGGACAGACTTGCTGCATTAGGACAGGCTTGCTGCATTAGGACAGGCTTGCTGCATTAGGACAGGCTTGCTGCATTAGGACAGACTTGCATTAGGACAGGCTTGCTGCATTAGGACAGGCTTGCTGCATTAGGACAGGCTTGCTGCATTAGGACAGGCTTGCTGCATTAGGACAGGCTTGCATTAGGACAGGCTTGCTGCATTAGGACAGGCTTGCTGCATTAGGACAGGCTTGCTGCATTAGGACAGACTTGCATTAGGACAGGCTTGCTGCATTAGGACAGGCTTGCATTAGGACAGACTTGCTGCATTAGGACAGGCTTGCTGCATTAGGACAGGCTTGCTGCATTAGGACAGGCTTGCTGCATTAGGACAGACTTGCTGCATTAGGACAGGCTTGCTGCATTAGGACAGGCTTGCTGCATTAGGACAGACTTGCTGCATTAGGACAGGCTTGCTGCATTAGGACAGGCTTGCTGCATTAGGACAGGCTTGCTGCATTAGGACAGGCTTGCTGCATTAGGACAGGCTTGCTGCATTAGGACAGGCTTGCATTAGGACAGGCTTGCATTAGGACAGACTTGCTGCATTAGGACAGGCTTGCTGCATTAGGACAGGCTTGCTGCATTAGGACAGGCTTGCATTAGGACAGGCTTGCATTAGGACAGGCTTGCTGCATTAGGACAGGCTTGCTGCATTGAGAGCATCCTCTCCAGCTGTATCGCTGTGTGGGGCGGAAGCTGCACTGAATACAACAGGAAAGCCCTGCAGCGCATAGTGAACACAGCTGGAAGGATTATTGGTGCTTCACTCCCCTCCCTGAAGGACATTTACACCACCCACCTCACCCGCAAGGCGACCAAAATTGTGAGTGATGCAAGTCACCCCGCTCACAATCTGTTTGATCTACTGCCCTCTGGGAAGAGGTACAGAAGCCTGCGCTCCCGCACTACCAGACTCACCAACAGCTTCATACACCAAGCTGTTAGGATGCTGAACTCTCTCCCTCCTCTCCCCCCTCCACCCTCAGCTACATAACATCCTGGACATTGGACCCACAAATGGCCGCCTGCACCACTCCACTTGCACACTTGTACACTTTGCAACTTGTTGTTGTTGTCCTGGAAACACAACACTTCTGCTGCTCTTACATAACTTGCACCACTATGCCACTTTATTTCTTACTTAGGTCAAACAGAACTACCTCAGCCTCTTATTGGCCTGACTTTGCACTAGTATTTTATTTTATTGACTGTCTATGCACAATTTCAACCAAATTTTGCTGCTCTTATTTTTTCATTATATGTGCCCTCTTATTTACTTATTTACTTACTTTTTTGTTTACTTGAATGTTATGTTTGTCTGTGGACTTAAAATTGTTAAAATATGTCTTGTCTCCACCGTGGGATAGTGAGAAACGTAATTTCGATCTCTTTGTATGTCTGGAACATGTGAAGAAGTTGACAATAAAGCTGACTTTGACTTTGACTTTGACTTTGATTAGGACAGGCTTGCTGCATTAGGACAGGCTTGCATTAGGACAGGCTTGCTGCATTAGGACAGACTTGCATTAGGACAGGCTTGCTGCATTAGGACAGACTTGCTGCATTAGGACAGGCTTGCTGCATTAGGACAGGCTTGCTGCATTAGGACAGACGTTTTTTTCATGTGCCTTTTTCACATGAACAAGAGAAACGAATGCAAACAAACAGAAAGAACTAACAGAGCCACACCTCTGTGTACACGGGTACTTCACTTGGGCCCAGCACCATGATCACATTATGAAGACTGTCTTTCATGTCCTGGGGTATAACCAGGAGCCTACTCCACAGAGACGCCTACTCCACAGAGACCTGGTGATTTGCCAAAAGCGTCAGATGCACATTCACATGATAATGCCACAGGAGAATTCAATGGTCCCAGCCACACCCTCCATAGTGGGCCTGGTGTCTTTGATGCGTCTGTGGCTGCTTATAGTGTTCTGTTCTTATAGTGTTCTGAGCTCATTCTGAATGAATAAATTAATAATGCCTTTGCGTAGTTAATGTCCTGCTGATAATGCCCTCCACCAATTTGACTATCAATCCATGTGAACTCTTTTGATTTATCCTCAAGGACACTATGCTATAATCATCAAAGGGTTGGCAAATGCATAATAAAAATGAGTGGGTTAAAATTATCTTTGTAAAATGTAAATATGTCTGTGTTTTATGGTTTAGCATGTAAGCAGCCTCATACGGAGTTATGCTATCGTAACAGCTTGTGAAGAGATCATCATGAACTTTAAAGCTACTCCTGTTTTTTTTTCCAAAGCTGGCACCAGACTTGTTGCTAAGCACTTAGAGGAGGCAGCTCATAGATGCACGTGTAAACACTAGCAGCCTCCTCTTCTGGAGGCAATACACACTTTATTGGATTTTCATGTTGATGGAGACTGTGTCAATACTTGATCAAGGAGTACGATTCCCCTAAGATGGCAGGCATCCATGCCGTACCCAGATTTAATACAAGCCCAGCTCCTCTTAG